>NW_022103899.1:38854651-38856570 GCF_000313985.2 Echinops telfairi | reverse complement strand
CAATTCATCTGGTCAATTTTGTCCCCACTGCTTCTTCACATTACCAAGATGATGTCACTCTCCAGAGACTGGTCTCTCCTGACCACATGTCCAAAGTATGTGAGATGAAGTCTTGCCATCTTTGCCTCTAAGGAGACTCTGGCTGTACTTTCTCCAAGATAGATTTGTTGGTTCCTTTAGCCCTCCATGGCTCTTTTAATGTTCCTCAATGGCACCGCAATTCAGATGCATCAGCTCTTTTTTGATCTTCCTTACTCCGTGTCTGCTTTTCACAGGTGTATGAGGAAATGGAAAATACCATGGCTTGAGTCAGGTTCAATTTAGTCCTCAAAGTAACGTCTTTGCTTTTCAATATTATAAAGTGGTCTTGATTAGAATATTCACTTAATGATACCTTGTCTTTTGATCTCTTGACTGCTGCTTCCATGAGCATTGATTGTAGATCCAAGAAAGACAAAATCCGGGACAACTTCAACCTTTTCTCTGTTTCTCTTTTTCTTTTTTGTCTTTTTTCTCTTATCTAGGTGGGTGTACAGACATAACAATGTGTGAATAAAATTGGGATTGGCTTTGACACTCTCTCTTTCTCATGATGACACCTATTGATCCACTTGTGAGGATTTTGGTCTTCTTTATATTGAATTGGAATCCACACTCATGGCTGTAATATTTCCTCTTCATCAGCAAGTGCTTTAAGTTCTCCTCACATTGAGTAAACAAAGTTGTGAAATCTGCATATCGCAGATAATAAGCAGTCCTTCATTCTGATGCCGTTCTTTCTTCTTCCTATAATGCAGCTTTTCTGATGATTTGCTCCGCGGACAGATCGGATGAGTATGGTGAGCGAATATAACATGGTTGCATACCTTTCCTTTGACTTTTAATCTGTGATGTTGTCATTTATACTATCTAGTATAGCAATTTATTCTGAGGCCCCTAAAATCAATGTTGAATTTATTGATAAAAAATAAATAAAAACAAATCACTCAGTAACACATTACTATCTGAAATTTTACATGCTTTCTGAGATCAAAGTGGCTTATTTGTATGTTATTTTGGAAGAGAGTAACTGACTAGTGCAGTGGAAATCCCTTGGAATGACCTCATCAATGAGACTCTCCATTCATTAATAGTGCTTGTACTTCGTGGACATGATACTTGTCCTCTAAGGGAGATGTCCCCACATTTAGAATACAGTTAAGGAAAAAAAATAATGAAAGGTATGGGACATCTCTAAGAAAGACACCAATACTTGTTATTGTTTTCAGATGCCATCAGATTTGTTGTGACTCATCATGCCCCTATGCACCACAAAAGAAAACACTGCCTGATCCTGCCCCATCTTCCAGTTGTTGTTATGTTTTGTCCTTTGGTGCAGTTACAGTATCCATCCATCTGGGTGAAAGTCTTCCTCTTTTTCACTGACTTTGGATCTTACCAACATAGTGGGGGGGCGGGGGCGGGGGGAGGGGGGCATTTAAGAACTAGAGGAAAGTTGCATGTTTCATTGTTGCTACATCGCACCCTGACTGGCTTGTCTCCTCCCCATGACCCTTCTGTAAGGGGATGTCCAATTGATTTCTGGCAGAAATCAGAGCCCAGAGAGGGGGAGACCTGATTCTTCAAAGACCCTGGAGCCCAAAGGCAGGTGAAGAGCAAATGGGACACATTTCCTCTTAAAGGAGAGACCAGAGATGGTGACAAGGCTGGGTAGAAAAAGACAGGATGTTCACACTACTCCCACAGTGACAGAATAGACGCTTGGGTTTTTTGGTCTAAAGACAAGGGCACAGCATCGTCTGGTGTCTGAAGTGCAGGGACACACTTACCTGGAACGAGCAGGTGCACTACAGTCACCACCGAAGAGCAGAAGACCCACCAAAGAGCCAAAGCCAAATCTAAAATTTGAATCTACATTC
>NW_022103899.1:38852657-38854059 GCF_000313985.2 Echinops telfairi | reverse complement strand
TTTTTTTTTTTCTGAGGAAATGGCATGGAAGCCACATCTGTCCTGCTCTGGCTGTACAACAGAGAAGAAGAATCCAGCTCCTCACCAGCCCAAGGATGATTGGCCACAGCCGTGGTCAGGCATGTTTTTACCTACCCTCTTTCTTTATGCATCTTTCCTCCTACGATGTCTCTGCTGGGCTCAATAATTTATTGCAATGGCCAAACAGAACTTATAGGCAGTACTTACAATTGTGGGAATTTTTAGGGAAGTGAATAGGTTATCATAAGCCATGATCAGAAAATAGTGAGTCATTGGCCCATAGAAACCCAAGTCCCAGCCAGCAGCCAAGTCTCTCTCTACTCCTCTGTTCCTGATTCTGGGACGCCTCTTTCTTATAGTCAAGGGAGTGGCAACTAAAATGGACCAATTCTCTCTATTAGTGTTACACATACCCTATTTGCATAGTCCCATGAAATCATTTGGTAGGAGTTAGAGACACATGGATTAAAGAGCCATATTAATAAATTTTACTTCACCACAGCTTCTTATATCTAAAATTCTTTGTGAATAATATAAAATATATAAAACAGTTGAAGTATTATATCATTATATGTGCTTATTTGTATTTTCTTTTTTAGTATTCTGTAAGATTAAATATCCATGACTTAAAACTTAACTAGAGTATTTTAAGTAATCAAAACCTTTCTTTACTCCTTAGTCTCCAAAATTGAGTACCAGCCAGAATTTTAACAATTTTATGAGTAGCATGCTTAAATATCTCTGCTATATGCTTATCTCCATAACTTCCCTTTTCCATGTAATCCCATATAATGAGCATCTACCTTGAGCTTAGTTCTTTAGAAAACAAAGCTTAAAACAAACACGGATGGACTAATTCATTAGCAAGTACTATTCCAGTAAAATAGGGGTGAGTCAGGGAAGAGAAGCATAAATATCTTCGGATGTATTATAGGTCTGGCCGGCCACTATGCAGTGTCCATTGAATTGAGTGTACAATCTCATGGGATAGTTTCCCCAGAGATTAAATAAACTACTTCATTTCAAGATAGTTCATCTTTAGGATAAAGGGAGAAAAATGTGTATTTACCAGCTCATATCTTCCCTAACTCAAAAGTTCATTTCCTACATAGGGCCTTCACTTGCCTAAGATATCTAACTGGCCGTGTGTGAATACAAAATAGAACCCACTGTACGGGGCAGTTCAGCAGCAGTAGGGAAGCAAAAATATGAGCGATGTGGTGAAGTATGAGAAAAGCCAAATCCCCCCTAAGAGACAAGGTCAAACAAATTGTTTTCATACTGTTTTGTAAATCTGAGGTTTAGTCGATGTATTAGTCTGGGTCCTTTAGAGAAACAAATCCACAGAAACTCATGTATAAGAGAGAGTTTTATATAAAGG
>NW_022103899.1:38849440-38850761 GCF_000313985.2 Echinops telfairi | reverse complement strand
TATATTTCATCATTAATACCCTGCACCCTGTCTGCCTCTTGACCTTTCTGTAAGGGGATGTCCAGTTGCCTACAGATGGGTCTTGGGTCCCCAATCTGTCATCCACCTCATTCAAAATGATTTGATTTTTTGTTCTTTGATGCCTGATACCTGATCCATTCAACACCTCGTGATCACACAGGCTGGTATGCTTCTTCCATATGGGCTTTGTTGCTTCTGAGCTAGATGGCTGCTTGTTTACCTCCAAGCCTTTAAGACCCCAGACACTATATCCTTTGACAGTTAGTCTGATCATATTTTCATTTATCTAGATTTCACTATACTTTCAGTTGGATTTTTCAACCTGCTATTGATATATATAATTGTATTAACTATAGATAGCCTTGAGAAGAATGAAAATTCTAGAGCATAGTATTGTGCTCATGCAGAACCTGTACATGGGTCAAGAGGAAGTTGTGTGAACAGAACATGGGACTTCTTCATGGTTTATAATCAGGAAAAATGTGCATCAGGATTGTATCCTCTTACCATACTATTCAATCCATATGCTTGAAACCCACAGGGGTTTGCTACGAGTCAGCATTGACTCAATGGCAGTAAGTTTGGTTTAAAGACAGAACTAGCTGATAACTGTCTACTACTGCTACCCACTGCTCTGAAAAGAATCGATTAGCAGGTCTGGGCTAGAGTGGGAGACAATGTGGAACAAAATTCTAAATTATAGAAGAGACAGGGTAATGGTAAAGCTATCAAAGAGATCCTCTGGTGCGTGCCTTAAATTAGCAACTACATCAGCTCTTACAGTCAGCCCTCTTATACAAGGGTTCCACATCTGTGGTTTCAAACCATGAATGTAAAATGTTAAACAGTAAAATAATTCCAGAAAGTTTCAAAAACCAAAACTTGAATTTGCCATTCACCAAGTACTCTGCTGAATCCACAAGAATGATGTGATATGCAGACATGCCTTGTAACTGCCCATCATTTCTCAGATCTCAGACGCTTCTCTCCTGCACTCACTTGAGCAATGTTCACTTCGAAGGATGTGTCCCTCATCTCCTTTACTTGTCAACGCTGTGTGAAAAAAAGTTCCCCAAATAACAACGAAAACTCATTCAAAAGCTATGATACATTGCCATGACATTGCATTTCATATTGTAAGTAATCTGGAGATGATTTAAGTTATATAGGAGACATGAAGAGTTGGTTATATGCAAAGAAGGCCATTTTCTATAAAGGACTTGAGCATCCTTGGATTTCAGTGTCACTCGGGGGTGTGAGGGTTTACATAGGGCCTTCACTTGCCTAAGATATCTAACTG
>NW_022103899.1:38847974-38849340 GCF_000313985.2 Echinops telfairi | reverse complement strand
GAAAACTTAATTGCACTGCCATTGTCTGCCATGGGCTACTTATCAGCCTACTTAGCACTGGCCATGTTGTTCCTCTTACTTTCAGCTATCCTATCATAATGTCTATCTTCTAGAAAAAGGTCTGGTACGAAGTGTCTTGGCTCTCATTCCCTAGAAAAAATAATGTGTTAAGTCAAAACAAAAGCCCACTGCCATCTAGTTGATTTCTCCTATCAAACCTATACAGGGTTAAATCTTTATTGGAGGAGAGATTCTCATCTTTCTCCTTCAGAGAGAGTGGTGAATTTGAACTACCAATCTTTCAGTTAGCTGTCCTAGGCTTACCTGATAGCATCCCCAGGGCTCCTAAGGATTAAGGTGTGATGTTATATTTACAAAGAAGAGGCCCAGGGGTGAGATCATGAAGGGAATGGGAAGTAGGGCAGGGAAAACACGATTCACGGTGAAATATTATTCCAAGTGTCCTGCTGGGGTAACTGGTGACACATGGGGCCGCTAAAGCCCATGCATGGTTAGTGGTTCAAACCCACCAATAGCCCCATGAGAAAAAAGATGGGATTTTCTGGTCCCGAAAAGAGGTACAGCCCCGGAAACCCACAGGCATGTCCATCCTGTTCCACGGGATCATGAGGAGTTGGAATTGACTTGATGAGAGGGAGCTCATGTTCATGTTCATGTCAAAGCCGAACCAGACCAAACAAAAACACTGTCGATTGTGATGCAGTGGTACCTACTTGTCTGTGGATGATATTTTCAGACAGGGAATTAAAAGAAACAGAGTCTGCTCTGTCGCCCCAGCACTATTTTTCAATTGGGTTCAACAACACTTGCAATGACCACACAAAATGACGAGGCTTATTCGGGTAGCTAACAGGTTAAATTCGACGGAGAAAGGCTCAGGGTCCAGCTGTTTAGGCAGAGCAGTTTCTTTTCTGCCAAGCCTGCAACCTGGCCTCTCTTTGACCTTCAGTTCCTTGGCCTCCTGCAAGGTTACAAGGCTCTTTTAGGACAACTGATCAATGCCCAGACGTGCGACTCTGCTGTAAGCCTCAGCGTAGAGGCACTATCCCCACCTCCCCGGGGCAGCAACACCCAGCTGTACCGATGAAGTGCCCGAAGGCAGCTCACTCTGCAAGGCAGCCTCCTGCTCGCAAGCACTCAGCTCTGTTGGCTCTGTGGGCTGAAGTGCTCTGTCTCCTGCTGTCACCACAGCTGTTTCCTAGGTCTGGTAAGTACAATATACAGGGCTCTTGGGGTCCAAAGGATACACCCCATTCCTACCTCTTCTCTTATTGTAGCCAAACCTCCCCCTCCTGCTTCAGAGATGATTAATTTTACAGACACCCAGCAGGCTGGCCATATCAAC
>NW_022103899.1:38846050-38847412 GCF_000313985.2 Echinops telfairi | reverse complement strand
GATAGTAAAGAACACCCCCTTGGGGAAATAGCACCCTTCTCTTCCAAAAGGTAGATGGTTTCAGTTCACAGATCCACTGAACTGGTGGATCCTGACACTTGTAAATTCAGCGGGCAGCACCAGAGAGGTGAGAGTTGCCTCATCTGCTCACATCCAGGGGGCCTCCACAAGTTTATGGAAAAGTCCACGATCTCTTTGTTGGATTTTTCCACAAAGGTTTTAAAGCTCCCTCCTATTATCTTTGTCCTTTGCTCTACTTGTTTGTGGGTTGAGGAGTAATTGCAACACGGTCATGTTTTTAAGAGTTGTCACTTGCAGTGGTTTTTCAAGCCAGACCAGATTTTGTGGTTGGGCCTAGTTCTCAGCCTCTTCTCCAAATCTGGTATATCGTCTAAGAATGCATCACAATTCATATATGACATCCAAAAGGAAACTCAGTTTTCCAGGTGTGGCTCAATCAACGTGATGCTCGGATGGATTATCACCTTCTTTGCTTAGTTAATGCTGCCTAAAACCTGAGATGAGCCCTCATGCTCGTGACTCAGATTGACTGTTTTCCACTAAACTGCCTGCGTCATTTTAATGCAGGCAATCTCTGGATAATGAGCCAGTTCTGATCGTAAGTCTGTCCTGAAGTCAAACTTAACACACTTTGGAATAATTATGGTTCATATCTAATGTCAGTTAGTCAAAGTTTTTCCGTATAATATACTTTTCTACGCATAAAATACAGTGGAGAAGCACTTCCGGATACACTAAAACATCTAACATAATAAAATGATGCTATATTGGTGCACGTAGCAAAGTAGCACCTGTTTATTATTGCAAATGATTGCACATCTCTTGAATTTTGAATGTAATGGGTTTTACAGCAGTTGATTCGTAACTTACAGGTAACCGGGGGTCTGCCTGTACACAGTAAGTATTGTCTTTCCTATCTCAAACCTGTGTGGCTTTCTTTTTTAACTGGAGAATAAAGTGGAAGACTTACTGCTGTTAGATTTTGTCAATTGCTACAGTCTGTCAAAATCTTTTCATTCTATTGTTACAACCTGTCAAGATCTTTTTTGTGCTGTACTTCATTCATCTTTGTGAGTCACTGTCTCTCTCAGCAACCTGTAAACCTTACTTTTATAAGGACTACTTCTATATCTGTAAGTCAATAGTAAAAGTATTGAACTGCACAGGACTAAGTATAGGATTAAGGTACACATACAATTCTAATCATATTTTCTTTTTTTTTAAATCATTTTATCGGGGGTTTATACAACTCTTACCACAATCCATACATCCATCCATTGTGTCAAGCACATCTGTATATATGTTGCCATCATCATTCTCAAAACATTTGCTTTCTACTTG
>NW_022103899.1:38842691-38844417 GCF_000313985.2 Echinops telfairi | reverse complement strand
GAACAATGGTGAGGATGCTATAGGACTGGGTGGTTTTTTGCCCTTTGGTACCCAAGGTGGCTGTCCGTTGGAACCAGCTCCAGGGCCCCTAACAATAGGCCATATTTCTCCATCTTGCTCACCAGGAGTTGGGTTCTTTTTGTTTGTTTGTTTGCTTGTTTTTAAGATGTGAAGCCAGTATCTGACTTCCTCTGACTTTACAAAGGGGTAAGAGAATCATTACCTTCAATATCAGCTTCCCAAAGCTGATCGATCTGATGCTGATGAGGCAGGGGTCAGGCATGCTTCTACCCTCCTGCCTCCTTTACCAATTCTGACAACGACCATTAGAGTAGCACTGTAATTCTCAGTTGATTTGATAATTCATTGGTATGCCCATGCAAAACTCACAATTATACTCACAATTGTGGGTTTATTAGGGATGTTCATAAGTTACCATTCAGGATCAGAAATGTCCAGGATACATTTCTTCATTCATGACAGCCTCTTATCTGCTGTGCCTGCAAGTCAGGCATCTCTCCGGACCTTTCTTTGCTTCTTGGCTTGGCTTCTGCCCTCATTAGACAATGTTAGAAAGCTCTTTTAGCACTGCTAATAAGTGCCCCAAAGCCATGCCACTCCACACCACCAGAAGCCTTAAGCTGAGGTGCTCATCTGTACCAGTGTGGGTTAGCAATCCTAGTTTCTTGGTGTCCCTCTGCAAAGGAGCCTCCTTCCCCAAAGCTCTCAGCTTCATGCTTCTCGTGATCCAGCTCGTGCTCTGGCCCTGGTGCTTCTCTACTGTTCCACTGGTGTCACAGCTTTCTGTTGCTGCGATCCAGGAGATTCACCACTGAGTTAATTGAAGGGCGGAGGATAAATGGCTCAGTGAACCTCTTTCGCAGGTCTCTTGCTTTCTGATGGTCTATGGGCCTGCTTTCTAATTCATCTTAGTCTCAAAGTGCCCCCAGAAACTTTTTCCGCATGCTCGCAGTGTGTGAGCCTCTGCTGACAGAGCAATCTTGGTTGTGCATGAGGTGCATTGCCAGAAATCTGACATGAGCTTCCCACATGGACGGCAACAATTCTACCACTAAACCACCGCTGCTTTCTTTTAGCCTCACCTTAGGAAGACTCCTTCCATGGAACTCTCCTCAGTAACTCTCTCTTGTTGGTGCCTTCTGTTTCTTCTCAGGAGCCCAACTAATGCAGGGAGTAATGAATTGAGTCTGATTTTGTTTTTATGAGTCTGTATCGGTTCCTAATGATCATTGCATCTTTGGGTTCACCAAACTTACCCCTTTCTATAGAAAATGCTAAAGCTGCCATGAGTGGGCGCTGACTTAATAGCGATGAATAGAAATAAAATCCGTTCTGAAATCAATGCATTGCTTGTTGTTTCCAATTTTCCAACTCTCCTTTCGCTTATATTTCACAATTGGCTGAGTTTTGCTTATCTCCATTTTTTTTCCTTTTCTTGTTCTTGACAACCCTTGAAGATCACCAGAAATCTTTGTTTTCAAGGGACGATTTGTAGGTTCTTTCGGATCTTTGGAAATAATCTAAGACCACAGGCGTACTCATCTTTTACTGGTTACAATATGCTTCCAATAATAATGTCTTTTCTGAGCCCAAAGAGAAGTTTCACTTTCAATATCATATCATTGCCTTCAACAAAGAACATTTTCTTTTTATCGCATACCGTTCTCAGCAAGGCTTGTTGTTAGGTGCCATCAGGTCGATTCCA
>NW_022103899.1:38839757-38841449 GCF_000313985.2 Echinops telfairi | reverse complement strand
GTACTGGGGGTAGTGCCATATAGCATCTCTTCAAGAGACTTCTAGAAAGGTTTGCAGTGAATTACTTTTCTTGGAAGTGGCTGTGCTAAAGGTCCTCAAAGAAAGCGATTGGCATGGGGACTACAAGAGTGGGCTCTAGCAACAGTGGTAGAATGGTTCAGAGCTGGGCAGTATTTCCTTCAGTTGTAGGCAGGGTTGCGGCCAGTTGGAACCAGCTCAACCACACCTAATAACAAGAAAATTTATCACAATGATTGGACGAGCCACAAGAAGAGCCACTTGTTATTTATTTCTCCTGCTCCTCCCTGGCAGCCATTAAGGGATTGTTCTTTCCATGTGTAAATCTGTTCTTGGCTTTTTATAACAGTGGTATCACTTTAGTATTTTACTTATTTTACTCATCATAATAACCTCAAAATGACTCTGTTAAGATGTTTAGCAGAATCCTCATTATTGTTGTATAGTATTCCATTGTTTGTGTGATGGTACCACAGTGTGTTTATATATTTATTTACTGATAGACACTTAGGTTCCTTCCATCATTTTGTTTATTTGAATAATGCTGTGATGAACATAGGAGCCCTAGTGGTATAATGGTAGCACATTGAAGACTGTGATCCACAAGGTCAGCAGTTTGAAACCACCAGTCGCTCCTCTGGAGAAAGATAGGGCTTTCTACTCCCATTAACAGTGACAGTCTTGCAAACTCACAGGGGTAGTTCCACCCTGTCCTACAGGGTCATTATGAGTTGACATCCACTCGATAGTACTCTGTGTGTGTGTGTGTGTGTGTCTGTGTGTGATGAACATGGGGCATATTTCTACTGGTGTCACAATTCTTATTTCTCCAGGCTGTAAGAGAGGGCTTCAAAAATTTCATAGAAAATCCTATTGTCTTTTAATTGCATTTTTTCATGAAACTTTTGAAATTCCCTCATATACTTTGACAGATTGTATGTTATTTCTTTTTCTACCTTTTTATAGAAATGAAGTATCATTTCCACAGGGGTTGTACCATTTTGCAGTCCCACCAGTATTTGGATAAGCATTCTAGTCTCTCTACAACCTTGTTAGCATTTTTTACTCTGTTTTTTCAACGGTGCCATTATTGTCATTGTAGCTCTGATTTGGCTAGTGATTGTGCATGTTTTCATGTGCATGTCAAAATGTCTTCTTTAATGAAGCATCCTTTGCCCATTTTTTCAATTGTTTGTATTGTTGTTGTTGAGGTAGTGAAGTTTTATGAAAATATAGAGACTAGACCATGTTGAATTTGCCACAGTCAAAATCCATTGCCATTGGGTCAATTCTAGCTCCTGGTGACCATCTATAAGCTTTCTGAGGCTATCCGTCTCTACAGGAAGAAAAAGTTTCATCTATCTTCCTCTGCACAGCTGGTGTGTTTGAAGAGCAGGTTTTGTGGTTAGTCATCCCCCATTTACCCAACAGCACCACCACAGCGCCAATGGTTAATAATTGTGCACATCTTTTATTTGTTAGTTACCTGCCTAAGTGTCTTCTCTGGTAAAGTGTCTGTTCATGTCACTTGCCTATTTTTAAATTGAATTATTTGTATTTTTGTTGTTGAGATGATGGTTTCTGAAAAATTTTAGAGATTATTCTTTGTTCAATATCTCATAGTCAAAATCTTTTTTCCAATGTCTGGGTCCTCCTTTTACTCTTTTGGCAAAA
>NW_022103899.1:38836670-38839366 GCF_000313985.2 Echinops telfairi | reverse complement strand
AAACCCCCGACATTAGGTCCTCATTTTTCCCCTCCCTCCCCGCTCCCCCCTCCCGCATGAGCCCTTGATAGTTTATAAATGGGTATTTTTGGCAAAATTTTTTGATAAGCCTAAGTATTTAGTTTTTAGGTTATCCCAATTATATATGTTACTTTATGCTACTTGTACACTTTCAGCTATTTTTGTATTTTTTATACAATATATTAGGGTCCATAGTTGGGTTCCTTTTTTATCCTTAAGCCATATATGTTTAGGTTTCACATTTCAGTCTTTGATTCACATCGAGTTAGGCTTTATGTGTGGTATGACACATACATCATGCCTCATTTGTCTGCAAACAGATTTCCAGTTTTGCCCAAGAATTCAATGCACAGGAAGTCCTGTATCCAAGCTATCAAAACTCATCCTATCTTCTAATTAAGCAACATTTCATATGGAAATCTTCCCTGTCAGTGTATTTATGTGGGAGCTTCAAAAATTTCATGTAAAAATACCATTTTTCCACAAACTTTTTGAATCCTCCTCATGTATGCATACATACACTGAGAAACTAGTCTCTTTCTCCTGGATTTCCTGTATGAATAGTTTATAGCAGGCTATATAGTTTCCTTTCGGTCTTCACTGAGATGAAATTTCATTTTCTTTCCTTCTCTTGTTCTGGTATATAGGACGAGCCTAAAGAGATTTTTTTCTGAAACTTATTTAGGATAGAATGTTGTTAGATATAGGTCTTCAAAAAGGTGTCCCATTTGGAACCTTAAAATATTCCTTGGACAAAAAAAAAATATTTCTTGGACAAATGTAATAGTATAAGCTTTATATCAGCGTGGACAATTTTTGATCCTGTGACTATCTGGAACATCACGAAAACTTTCAGTATTCTTGGAAATCCCCATGTACTTTCCCAATGGCCTGCCCTTCAGGCTTCCTACAGGGAGATTGACTAGAGATCATATGGGCTATTCAGGACTTCCCTTCCCTCTTGGCTCACCATCGCTCTAGGCAAGGTTATTTGCTATCTACTATTTTCCCACATGCTTATGTCCTGTCCTCTCAGCCATTCCCATACCCATCACCCTCTCCCCAAGATGGTACACACAAAAGATAGGAGGGTGAGTCTTATTCCTGGAGGAGTTTATTGTATTCCATCATTAAAAATTTAAACATGAAAATAAATACAAGTCAAAATATCTGTAACTATCAGGTCAACTTCCCTCAGAACCTTGAAGGTTGGTGCAGCCCGACAGCCTGGTAGGGAGCCCGACTAGTGCCAATGAACCATGTTCCGTCCTCTCTGGGTGTATATCTTGAAGGTCACATTGACAGAGGGCTCTTCATGTCAGTTAGGTTCAAATGTTCAAGGGCAGGGAGGTGATGCTGACTGCTTAGTGGCTGCCATGAAAAGTTATAACCAAGCTTCCCTATCCCACCCCAGACAGTCAGACATCCCAACAGGGGGATGAGGGACACTGATGGGAAAGTTAAGTCAGGAGAGGGGAAAAGGAGCAGACAAATCTAGAAGAACACTAGTGCATGTCTGTTGGTTGAAAAGGAGGGGGACCAGCCTTCAAGTAGTGGGGAAAAAGACCAATAATACTTTTAAGGACCCTAAGGGGGGTGGGTTCTCCCTGGTAGTATGCACCTACTAAGCCACATTGGCCCAAGTTGCTGTACACACTCTTAGGACGTGGCCAAGTCCCATAGAACACTGGGCCATTGAATCCTGCATCTCCATGGCACACAATGGACTCCAAAGGCCACTCTAGAGGGATCCGATATGGAAACTACACTGGTGAATTGCCTTAAGCTCACCTGTAACCTGAGGACTTAAGATTGAAAATTCATGGTGTTTGAAGAAGCAGAAGACAGCGAGCTATACCAAGAGTTTTGAACTGTTGGGAGGCGGGCAAACATTGACTTGGTACATTAATGTCCTACTTGCTGTATTAAGATATATATTATTCCGGCAGACCTATGAGTGACATTGTCAGTAGATATTAATGTAAATTTTGCCTCACAACCAACTCCCATTGTTGATATAGACAGTGTCCAACCACGTAAGGATTTATTCTATACATTTGATTAATTTAGGGATTGTGCTATGTAGTTAGCCTACACTGGTCCAATATCCCTCTTTCAACAATGTTTTAAAAATTAGTTCCAGGGACTAATCAATGATATTATTTTGAAAGATTTATGCTCCAGGGAGAATATTGATAAGACTCTTTACCATAAATTCACAAGGGGGTCTTTAAGGGGAGCCAAACGCAGAAAAAAATAACATAAATCCAGGAATGGATTTTCAGCTCACACTAAATCCTAGCTCCAATTTAAGAACAATTAGTTCTTATATCGTGGCCCTGCTCGATACTTGCTCTCATCAAGGGAACACAAAAGATATGGGTGCTATCGCAAAGTGTGGTGGAGAAATTAGATAGTGTCCACCTGTCAGATGGATTAGTGTCTGGAGTTTTAAAGACTTGTTTCCAAACACTCAGCAATCTCAGTGAGCTTTACATACATATGGACTTAGACTGATATCTCCCTTAGATTTCTGACCCAAGGATTGTAAATGATATTGTCCAAAGCTGAAGGCGGGAACACTATCAGAGCCTAATTGTGAGATTCTGGTTTGCAGAAGGCTGGGGATGACATGGAAGGTACATTTGTGAGATCGACCCAGGAAATAAACCTCC
>NW_022103899.1:38834301-38835766 GCF_000313985.2 Echinops telfairi | reverse complement strand
TTCTGAGATAGGTTAGTTGTGATAAAATAGTATCAAAGTCTTATTTGGGGCAGAGGAAAGGGGCATCATTTAAATTATAGTGAAGTGAATTATATACTTGAGATATCGCTAGTCCATGAAAGAGTGTTAAAAATGACTAGGGAAGATAACTGTGTTTCATTGGATTGTGCACAGCTGGAAGATGTGGTGGTGCTGAGGATTTAATATCAGATGGAACAGTCCCTGGGAAGGACATCATGCTTGATAGGGCAGGTAAGTCATCAAACAAAAAACAAGGAAGATTCTCAATGAGACAGGCTGACACAGTAGCTGTGACAATGGGTTCAAGCATAGGAAAGATGATTAAGAAGGTGCAGGGCCGGACAGTATTTCATTCTGTAGTATGTAGGCTGGCAGTTAGGGACTCAAAGGTACTTAACAACACCAAAGGATGAATTGTACAATTCACTGTAAGAATATCGAAATAAGAGTCCTGACTTTGTAACTTCCTAGCTTGGTGACCCCGGTGGTGTCATGGTCACGTATTGGGCTCTTAGCCATGAAGTTGGCAGTTAGAAAGCACCAGTCATGCATGTCAGAAAAGATGGTGCTTTCTACTCCTGTAAGAGTTACAGTCTCAGATACCCACAGGCGTAGTTGCGCCTTGTCTTATAGGGTCTTGATGCATCAGCATTGACTGGATGGCAATGACGTTGGAATTTGGAACTCTGGGACCCTGAACAAGCCATGTTTCTGATTCTGGAGAAGAATATTGAAAGTACCACAGACTTCCAGAGTACAAACAAATTTATCTTTGAAGAAATACAGTCAGAAGCAACGATGGCTAGAGTTCATCTCATGACCTTTGAGACATGCTATCAGGAAAGACAAGTCCCTGGAAAAAGACAGCACCCTTGAGAGAGTGGAGGGCAGCATAAAAGAAGACATGCAGTGAGGTGACACGCTGGCTGCAATGTTGGGCTCAAACAGAAAACCAATTGTGAGGCTGGTGCAAGAGGAGACAGTGCTTCAAGTCCTATTGTAGATGGGTCGCTGGGAGTTAGAAGCAACCCAACAGCACGGAACAACATCCACAAAGGACAACAGGACTTATTTTGCTTACAGTGAGACAACTGCATGCCTGAACTCAGACTCCCCTAGCAGAACCCAACAGCAAATGCATGGAAATTGTAAGGTGCAAGGGACATCAAGCAAGGAAGAAAGAGGAGACATGCTGTTATTGGGCAATTATGCTTCTTGATTATTGCTCTGATAATTTTCACCTGAAATAGTGAATCTGGATCATCTGTGTAGGGAAAAAATGGGAGACATTTCCTTTTTCATGTTGTTCCCCATTGGTCACCCATAGATATTAATATTCTGGGCTGTGCATATGTGAATGGGAATAGGTTACCCTTCCTGTCCCCAGGTGTGTTATCAACAAAAAAAATTCTGGATGAGGTGCGACCTTGGGGCAAGGTGATGC
>NW_022103899.1:38831586-38833106 GCF_000313985.2 Echinops telfairi | reverse complement strand
GGACCTGGGAACATGTTCGTACAGAAACCAGCCCTGGAGAAGGTATTGGTTTTGGGGGTTCCATCTCATCTCAATAAACACGCTACCTGACATTCTAAAAAGAAAAGAGGCTGAATTTTATCCTCCAGGATAGCATCACATAGGAAACCAAGCTGGTTTTCATAACAAATATTATCAGAATGTGGCTCACTAAGGAGCACAATAAATGTGGGTAAGATGAAATGTGAACACTAAAATTGTAGGCTTTGGATAAGTCATCATTTAATAACTACCTTATTTACCTAATAACTACCTTATTTACCTAATAGCTGAGAAGGGAAAACAAGAAGACAGATGTGCTTGCTCACCCACTGTTTAGCTTTGTGTTCTTCTCTGGCTAAATGCCATTTCCAGGTGTTTGGTGTGGAGCCAAGTACTAAAAGTAGACATTTGGTACAGCCCTGGTTAGGACACAGAGGTGATGTAAGTAAGCTTGTTCAATCCTTGGCCCCTGGCACTGCTATTAGTGCCTCTCTTTCCAGGGCTGTCAAATTTACCCACCAATTTAGAGGGAAATGAAAGACCATGGAAATGTGATCAGACAAAAAACAAAACAGAACTATTAGACCTCAGATTTTAAAGTAAGGTCTCCCTCAAACATTAACTTTCATTTAGAATAAAATGTTCATTTTTATTTCTTTGGAAAAACATGAGGTATAAGTGATTCTTCTATTCTTTTGGGGGGTTTGGTACAAATCTTGTCTAAAAGTGCTCAAAGACATTTTACACTGGAAAAAGAAAAGACAAAAGAGCAGGATCGTAACTTCAGACCTGAGGTGGGCTGGCAGTTGGTGGGAAGGGCGGGGAGAATGCCTATATCTGCATTAATATGGGTTAAACCTAATCTGAAACTTGGCAGATCTGGAAATTCTTCTCCTTCTTTTCTTGTATGCCTAAATGTATTGCTCTTCCCCATGTTGTTGGTAGGTGCCGTCAAGTCGATTCTGATTCATAGCAATCCTGCATATCACAGAATGAAACACTGTCCTCTCCTCTGCCATCCTCACAGTCCCTGGATGGGGGTGGTCCCCAGGGAGGAGGAGTAATCTTGGACAAGGTAGCAGGCAGATCTCGCAAGTGCCCAAGAAAGAGCTGGTGATCTTCTGAGAACCCTATGAGTGCAGCTCAGTGTCGCCCAGAAAGGTTCAGCATGAGTTGGAACGGACAGCAGATGTGGTTTTGTTTTCATTATTGACAGGAAGTCTCACGGTGGTGGATATGGTTAAGACACTTGGTGGGTACCTTGGAAGAAAGGTCTGGAGATCTCCAGATCACAATGACTCTTCAGCAGCCTCGTCTGTAAAGAGAGCCAGATCTAAAAATGCTTATCTTCTTTGTGGACACATCGGGGCTGACGAGTGACCCTGCTGACCAAATAAAAGCACAATGAGGTGTGATATAAATTAGAAGTCCTCTTTGTTCATTTATTTCTAACATTGATTGGACTACTTGATTTTCTAGGCACACAGTACAGGACAGAA
>NW_022103899.1:38829196-38830774 GCF_000313985.2 Echinops telfairi | reverse complement strand
GTTAGTTTGAAAGGATGTTGCACCTCAAAGGCCTGATAAATTACCACTTGATCCAATATACCAATAGAATAAACAAAATTCCTGTACTCCTCAAATTGATTTCCTACACTACTGGATAAACTGTAACCATACTTGCTAGATTACCATCTTACTCTCCTACAATCATCTTTTCCTATCCACACACAGCCCTCATCTCCAGCTCTTTGAAAATAATTCATTGACTTTAGTTAGTCTTTTCTACAGTTTTGAGGAATAAGCAACATCAGCTCTTTTACCATCAGATAAATGGGCTTTCAAAAGTGTTCGCTGTGTTTCCAGAGAAGCACTGGTGGCGTAGTGGTTACAAGTTGGGCTGCGAACCTCAATATCAGCAGTTTGAAATCACCAGCCACTTGGCAGGAGATGCATGAGGCTTTCGTTTCTCACCCTCTATCTGATAGCAAGGCTATTCACATCCCTGGTCTATGGTTAGAGAGGATTTACCAGAGGCTTAATCAATCTGGGGACTCTGAAAACGGATTTGGGATTTTCACTGTCATCCATCACCTTATGAAAACTCTGTGCTCAGTATTTAAGCTCTAATACTATTCCCTCTTCCAGTTTTAGATTTTATTATTTATAATCCTTAGATCACACAGCCCAGTGTGCTGCTTCTGTGCGGACTTAGCTGATACCTCACTTAGATGAATGCTTGTGTTAAGACTAGGCTTTAAGACCCCAGATGCTATTTTTTCTGATAGTCTGGCATGGCCTGGTTTGTTCCCCACAATTTGCTATGGCATCATGTCTTCACCCTTCACCAATCTCTCTTTATGAGGGCTGGTATTGAGTGGGGCCATGTCTAAGAATGAATTGTTTTTCACATTAGGGCTGCACATAAATCTGAGCTCAAAATCCCTCCATATATTTGTCACTAGTTCACTTTAGAGACATCGTTATCCTTCTTTTATTGGGGAATATTATTAGTCATCCCCATGGGCATATGACAAGCCTATTGATAGTATCATTAATTTAGCCAATGACATAGAATTTAAAGCACTGTTGAAATAAGGAAAGTATACATATATAAGCGACCTTTTTAGACCAATATATATGGATTGTTGACTTGTAAATATGAAAAAATCAAATGACTGGGCATTATTGACACAAACAATGAAGGTTGGAGACAGGGCATAATTTTCTTTTCTTTCTTTTTTAATATCCATTGATTCATAAAAATTGCTTTAATCTCGTTCATTGAAATCCCTTCATCCTGCTTCCTCTTTCTTGTTTCTTTTCTTTTTTTTTTTTTTTTTACATTTTATTGAGGGCTCATACAGTTCTTAACACAATCCATCCATCCATCGTGTCAAGCACATTTGTATATTTGTTGCCATAATCATTTTCAAAACATGTTCTTTCTACTTGAGCCCTTGGTTTCAGCTCATTTTTTCCCTCCCTCATGAACCTTTGATAATTTATTAAATTATTATTCTTTTTTCATGTCTTACACTACCCAACAACTCCCTTCACCCACTTTTCTGTTGTCTGTCCTCCTGGGAGGGGGTTATATGTAGATCATTATGCTTGCCCCCCCCC
>NW_022103899.1:38812929-38827739 GCF_000313985.2 Echinops telfairi | reverse complement strand
CAACAACAACAACAGAAAGAAAAGTCTATAAATAGTTCCAGGTCTGTTTGCTGACCTTTACAAGTGTTTTCTGGTCAAGTCTGATGGGGTGCCATGCCCTGGCCCCAAAGTCTATTTTTGGTATTCCCTGGGGACTTCATTGCTTTGCTCCCCTTGCTGCTCTGTTGCACTCCCTTAGTGTTTTGACCCGGAGTGGTGAGGTCAGATCAGGCACAATTCCCACACTGTGCCTCTAGTGTTGTCCCTCCTAGTGATATGGGTCAGTGAGAGACTTCATGTCTCATGGGCGGGGATGGGGGGGTGGGGGGGCGGGGGGCCCTTTGGACCTCTCTGTGCCTTGACTGCACTGAGTACGAATATCATCCTTGGGCTTGGTAGACTTGAACGTGTTCCACTAGCTCTCCTTCCCTCTTCGTTTGCTCCTCTGTGCTCTGATCGGACGCAACCACTCCCTGAGCTGTAGCTTCAGTGCTGTCCTCTGAAGTGCATTCTTCTGAGGGGAGAGGCAGTATTCACATAGTTGAGATTGGGGCTGGCCCCACCGACCTCTCTATTGGTTCCCTGCTTCATGCCGGTATGTTGCATTCATGTCTTGGTGCACCAGGTTGAAGTCTGGTCCCTCTCTCCCTCTCTTATAGGGCACACTTTTTGAGATAACACTTATTCACAAAGGCAGGACCATGCTTGCTAGAGTAAGGCATTGGGAAGTGGATTATTCCAGACATAGTTAGGTTAAAATTTAATACTTATCATTTTAGCTCCCTTTTGACCCATTTTAATTTTTTCTAATTTTTAATAATTTCTGTTTTCTTATCTATTGTTTTTCTCAGTTTATTTTGGTAATTGTTGTTGTATTTTTTTTCTTTTTGTGTTGCATATTTTTCTGCATATGAAATCCAGGATCGTAAATCTATAAAGACAGTAACTAGCTTAATAGTTTCTTAGGGGTATATAGCAGAGGAGTTTCGGGAGGAAATGAGGAGCTAATAACAATGAATACAAGAAAGAAAAACATGTTCTAAAATTGATTGTGTTGATGATTGCACAACTCTTTAATATGATAAGATTATTGAACTATATGTAATGTGAATTATATATCTGTAAATTAGGAGGATTTTTTTTAACACTAAAGTCTTGAAAATCCATAGGAAGTGTTTCCTGTCCTAAAGGGGTGCTGTGAGGTGGAATTGATTCGATGGCAGTGAGTTTGCCTTAGTTGATATTTCCAGAACTTTGACACTGGTTGTATATTCCTTGTATATTTCCAGATGAAAAATTAAACCCATCGCTTGGAATTTAAAGGTACAGATGCAGAAATGAAGCTCCCTGATGGGACAGTGGTTAACCACTGAGCTGTTAAATTGAAAAGTTGATGCTTCAAATCCAGCAGCAGCTCTGCTGGAGAAAATCATTGCAGTCTACTCCCTAGAAAACCTATGGAATGCCTATAGGGTCCTATTCTGGACTACAGGGTCCCTGTGAGTAGAAATGACACCACATCAATGGGGTTGGCTTAGGTTTAGAGCCAAACATTTTTGGAAATATTATTTGGAACATTACCAATACAGTTTTTTGTTTTTTAATTAGTTATGTTCCTCCACACACCTTGTTTTGGATTACTCTGTGACTCTCTTAGTGTAACACTCAGGGTCATTTCAGGATTACATGTTGCCACCATCACATACTACTTGAAGCTTCAAATAGAATAGTGCCTAATGGTATTTACTGTCATTTAATACTAGTTACTGACTGATTTATTACTAGAGCTTTGTCCCTTTTTTTAAATGCCACTTAATCTGATTTTTGAAAGAGAAATGTCAGAGTTCTCTTCTCAGCATAAATAATGAATACTTACACACACACACACAAATCCCAAATGTTCTGCCCTTGACTTTTGTATTGCAACCCCTAAAGCAGCAGGAAGTGTTGTTCACTAGAGGCTGGAACTCTAGAAAAGAAAGCCACCAAGTCTCACTCGTAAACGCTATTGCCAACCAATGTGCAGGTCATGTTTACAATAAATACAAAGTAATAATAATTTCACAAGTTAAATTCATACCTCGAGCAGGAGGGATTGTCTGGTGTTATTAAAAATATCTTCTGGGTGCAGAGAAAGACTCATTATGACAGAAGAGAGTGGGAGACCCGAAAGCATGGAGGACGGAGAGCCTCTTCATGAGTATATCAACAATTCAGTAGAATTCACACATGTCGCGTCTCACGGTGTGATGGGATCTAGCTGGCCCTAGGGACCTTTAGGGCAAATTCTGCAGCTCCTGTGACCTGTGTGAGGCACCTGTATAGTTGAAAGGAAGGACAGACCTGCTCTGAGAACCAGGGCAGTACATTCTACCAGACGCAGGTCCCTTTGTAAATGTCTGTGCACCAGGGATGCTTCCCTCCTGAAACCCGAATCCAGGGTCTAACAAGTCCTAACACACCACAGCTCATGATACCTACAAAGTCTGTACTCAGTCTAACCTATTGATTCCCTGAACTTGTAGCCTGGGGCAGAGAGGGAACTAATTAAAAGAAAATGGAGCTTTGAAAATCTCTGAGAATCTCTCTGAGATGCTGCCACTAACCTGGGGAATTTGAATCACTGCCCAGCGCAGGAGCTAACAAATCTTCCTCCATGCTGCTGAACAGAGAGTAGGAAGTCTTTGAAAGGGAGAAAGAAAAGTCACAAACCTCCACTCCTCATCTTATTTTTTTTTCTCTGCAAGATTTTGAATGAAGCGAAAGAACTTTGAAGGTCAAAATTAAACATCCACCATCAGGTGTGTGTTTGTGAGGGTATTCACAGGATGTGTTGTTAGAGTGATTAGTTATGTTTTTACTCTCCTTGGGCAATAGAACAATTTCTTCCATTTTATAGCTAAGAAAAATGAGACAGGGCGAATACTTTTTCCTAAGTAGTCTGTTTCTACAACAACAAAAAATCAGTTGGATAAGATTACAGCTCAGAGTTGCTGACCCTCAAATGCAAAAGCCACTAGATCGCATCATTATCTTTCTTCTTTGAGTGGATTAAGGCAAAACAGCACTTCGATGTTTACAAAATAATTGCCTGTTTTGTTGTGAAAGAGGTCCTAGGTAGATAGAGAACAAACACAACAATTGTCACTTAAACTAGCCATAATAGCTTACCTTTCGGAATATGCCAGCGCCATTGGAGGTTGGGGAGAAGATTTAAAGTAACACCCAGACTGTAGTATTTCATTGGAGGATCTGAAATCACTTAGAGCCATGTTCAAGGCTGTATCGCTTCCAAAAAGCTGCATAGGCGTTTTGCCAGGATGGCTCTTTCTTTGCAGTCAAGGATCAAAAATTGAGAAGAGGTTGCACAACTATCATCAGATGACAACAGACTGAGATCCTAGATTCAGAATTCCAAAAATCCCGGCCCTACTTCCTACATCAGATTGTTAGAGTTACCCTTGACCTTCTGAAGATAATTACAGATACACAAATTGGCAAGCAGGCATCTATTCTGGAATAATTCAATTCGCGCTTTTCTAATAACCATGAATGTTAACATTCAAGATTTAAAACGCTACACTTGTAGTAGACACATGTTGGTAGTGATTCCCTGTGCAGTAAAGTTTGAAAAGCATAAATCAATCTGCATCCAGATTCTTGCCTTCTTGAATGCTCTAGTGCTGTAGGGTTCAGAATGATAAGTTACTATTCTGGATAAACCAGAAGAATAAAAGGAACTGGAGGAAATGGGCCCGTCAAATAAGATGCAATAGTAATCTATTGCTACATAATCAACTACCATAAACTTAGTGACTTAGTTAAAACAAAAGCAATTTATCATTCCTAATGAATTTGTGGGTTGGAAGCCGTAGTCCCTTTACTGCTTGTTTCCTTGATAATTTGGCAACGTTACACTCAAGAGTCTGTTAAAATGCCCAAGATGTCTGGCAGTTGGTGTTGACTGTTCTCCATGTGGCTTCTCTTTCTACTCAGTGGGCTATATACGACAGAGCCCCCGGTACCCCACCACATCGGGACTCGGATTTCGAAGCAAAACATCTAGACAATTTTGCATCAGAGCTTGAACAAAACATCGGAATCTGACCCAACGCATGTGATTCTTGTAAACAACAGCAGTTCGTGTTTCAGTCACGTGGAGTTAGTTGGTGTTGTTAGTACGCGTTGTTTAAACCTTTTGCAGCTGTGTTCCAAGCGTTTTGCTATAGTTTTCTTAGTTTTGTGGCTTTTTGTACTGTTTTTAGATTAAAAGAAAAAAAACATGGGTCCTAAGAAAGAGTTTCTTGAAAAGAATCTTCATGATAAGGAGCTGGTTAACCATGTTATCTATATTGTTGATGATAATTTAGTAACCCCTTTTAGAAAACAGTTAAGGAAACGCCAACAGCAGATCATGATTAGATAGATTTTATTTTTAGAGAAAGTCAGCCAGATCCTAGTGAAAAAAGACAAATAAGGGGAAAAAACCTCCTGAAAAGCAGCTACCAGTTGATTTTATGGAAGGGGATTCCCCTTCCAAACAATGACTCTCTCCATCCCTCCTCTCCACATCCGTGTCCACACATCCAGATCCCCGTCCATCTCAAGGTATGGGCCATACTATAGTTGTTGAAAACTTTTAAAATATTGTGTTTCTTATTTAAATTATAGTATTTAACTCTGAACTTATTTACTTTCAAATTTCCGTGTAATGTTTTGTATAAAAAGGCAAGGTTAGGGTAAAAACTTGGTGGTGGAGAAAGGATTAATCCGTTTTCAGCTATTTCTTATGGGAAAATTTGATCCCGAACTTGACTGCATTGCATTTCGATGCTCCTTCTAGAATAGATTAATGTTGAGGTACGGGGTACTCCTGTACTGGTTTCCTGGTGGTCTTAAGACAGTTTCCCAAGAGACTGAAGGCAGAAGCTATAAACCTTCTTGGCTTCTAGATTTCTGAACTAAGCACAGCATCACTTACCTGGTCAAAGGAAGGCACAAGGCCAACTAAAAGAGTGGAGAAAATAAACGCTACTTCTGGATGGGAGTCATATCCCAGGCATGCTTTCTGGGATAGGGAGAATATAAGGCCAATAACTATCTAGCACATAAGATGTACATAGGAAGTACTGGTAATATGTTAGGGAGAGTTCTGTATTCCGTGTTTAAATCTGGGAAAACAGTGATTGTGAAGAAAGGAATAATAATTTAGGATAGTATAATAAACTCTTCAGATAATGTATAAATAGGGGAAATTCTTTGATGTTTGACTGGGGGATAGAAATAGGATTTTTTTTTTTTTTTTAGAAATAATGCCTGTACTGCCTCCAAACTCCTGAGATTCTTGGAATACTTATTCAGATATCAAATTTTCTAGAAATGTTTCCCCATACACCACGTTCTCTATTAATAACAGCAGCAGCAACAATAAAACACTGAAATATGGATTTCATTGTAAAGTAGATGGTCTTGTTTAATACCTGTTTCTCTGGAATATTGAATAGAGTGTAAGATGGTAGTTATTAATTAAGATAATGAGCTGCAAAGAATGTGTGGGGATGGCGTGGTTCACCTGAGCAAACATTACTTGTAGAATTACTGTAGTTTGGGATGTTGAACATGAGTGGCTTTAATTTGGAGTTTTCAAGACCTTCTTTGAATGAAGACTTCTATTGCCCTTTTGCTTTTATGGGGCATAGGAAATGAAGGATTTGAGAAAATGTTGAAGCTAAGAAATATATTCAAGATGATAAAGTAAAACAGATCCAGGAAAAAGACACTTGGAGGCTAAAAATAAAAACAAACACAAAATTTTCCATAAAAGTTTTTCTCTTATAGGATATTTAATAAATTAATGGAGGAGGGGTACCTAGGAGAATGGAATGTATCAGTCAACCATAAATACTCTGTCTACTTAGCCCCACAGAGTTTTAGCTTTTCTTTACAGAACAGAATGAAAGAAAACACTTGAAAAATCCCACCTGGTAAGCAGAGTTTTAAAGTGTAATTGCTTTTAGAAGTTAAACCTGTTGGTTTAGCTTTTAAAAGAGGCATATTCTTTCATATTCACAACCTTTAGTCCACGTTCAAATGACCAGAATGCTACAATAGAGTCGAACACCAGAAATGGGCAAATAAGGATTGGGCATAGGGAAAAGGCACATCAATAATATTGCTTAAAAATTCCAAAAAGAAATTCCAAATCGTTTTCTAAAGGTAGCGGATTTTTTTTTCTTCTTTTTTAACATTTTATTAGGGGCTCATACAGCTGTTCTCCCAATCCATACACACATCAATTGTGTAAAGCGCATTTGTACATCGTTTCTCAAAACATTTTCTCTCCATTTAAACCCCCGACATTAGGTCCTCATTTTTCCCCTCCCTCCCCGCTCCCCCCTCCCGCATGAGCCCTTGATAGTTTATAAATTGGTATTTTGTCATATCTTGCCCTGTCCGACGTCTCCCTTCATCCACTTTTCGGTTGTCCCCCAGGGAGGAGGTCACACATAGTTCCATGTAATCGGTTCCCTCTTTCCTACCCATTCTCCCTTTACCCTCCCTGTTTTGCCACTCACACCACTGGTCCTATAGGGCTCATCCGTCCTGGATTCCCTGTATTTTCAGCTCCTATCTGTACCAGGGTACCTCCTCTGGTCTAGCCAGCCTTGCAAGATAGAATTTGAGTCATGGTAGTGGGAGCGGGGAGGAAACCTTTAGGAACTAGAGGAAAGTTGTATTTCTCATCATTGTTACATCGCACCCTGACTGGCTCATCTCCTCCCCGAGACCCCTCTGCAAGGGTATCTCCAGTGGCCTACTAATGGGCTTTGGATCTCCACTCGGCACTCCCCCCATCATTCACTATGGTAAGATTTTTTGTTCTGATGATGCCTTACACCTGATCCCTAAAGGTAGTGAATTTTAATGACTACATGACAGAAGAGAGGAATATAGGTTAAAATATTTTTAATATGTGCAATTAATTTTTAAAAATTTGTCCTTCTAGAACTATAATGGGTCTCATTGTTTTGGGAGATACAGCTCAGTGGGAAGGTAAAGTTTTGCTTTTCTATGCAATTTTCACTTAAAGACTACCTGAAAAAAATTCATTATGACTTCCAAGTTGTTAGAAACATCACTGTAGTCTTGTGTTAATTCCATTCCATAACTTTCAAAATGACCCTTTCGCTTGAAATATTTAATTCTTTATCAATTTCCTTGCCTATGTCTTAGAGTTATACAACCCACAACAGTACTAGGAGAAATAAAAATGATAGTGAACAAGGAGTATAATAGGATACCCATGAGGCCTTTGCCGGGAATAATAGAGGTTGTTTCTACAGTTTCCTTGGTTAGATATATATTCTAAGGAATAGATTATTCTTCCAGATCATTATATCATTATTAATGATCATTATGCCATTAATAGATTAATGCAGATGTAGTTAGGTGGTGATGGTTTGGTTGATGGTGGTGATACTAGATAACATGTAGAATTGGAAAACACAGTGCTTGCATCCAGACCTAACCACCGAAATGGGCCTTAGTTTTTCACCACTTTGTGGGGCATGCAAGTTCTTCTAAGCTAAGTGAGAATAGATGCCCTCGATTTCATCTCACGGTTTTCAAAATTACTTTCTCTGGATTTCCCCCTTCTATAGACATGACAGTCAGATCAGAAATGTATGAGCTTCCAGTTTGTTTAGATCCTGAAGAGTCTCAGCAAAGGAATATTACTAGCAGAGAGGAAGTCAGTGCCTAGGACCTCTTATGGTTCTAACCAGTCCTTAGTTGTATCTTCTTCAGCTGATTAGTTGGCTAGTTATAATAGACACTTAAAAAACACTAATTACAAAGATCAATATTTTGCTTGCCCTCATGAACAGATCTCTGAAAATATGAATGTTACAATAAAGTGTGCTGGAGAATCAGATGGTGCCCAGCTATCAGCAATAACACCTGGGATCTCAAAGGCTTGTCTTAACACAAACTGCCATCTAAGTAAGGTATCAGCTAAATTCAGACAGAAGAAGCACACCAGCCTGTGTGATCCATAGAGTATAAATAATAAAATCCAAGACTAAAGGGATGGACTGCATTAGAACTTAAATTCTGAGCACCCAGTTTCAGAAGGCTGTGGATTACAGCAAAGTCCCAAATCCATTTGCAGGGTCCCTTAGTGAATCCTATCTGACCATTGACCAGAGATGTGAATAGCCTTGCTTCCAGACAGAGTCTGTTGGAAAGTGGATTAATGCAGATGCAGTTATATTAAAATTGAACACCATGTCTTCTGATTTTTATTATTTTTGCTTTCTTTTCTATTGTGGTTCTCTTCTCTCTCGCTTCCAACTGTTGTTGGCTTTTTTGGTTTTGTTTTTGCATGTTTTTCTTTATATGAAATCCAGGATTGGCAAATCTATAGAGCTCGTAACTGGAAAGTTTCTTAGGACTGTGGAAGGAAGATTGGGGGAATTGGAGAGCTAATAATGAGTGAAAAATGGTAAAAATGCTCTTGTGGTGATGATTGTGCAACTCTTTTTAATATGCTTAAACCATTGAGTTATGTGATATGTGAATTGAATGTTAATAAAACTGTTAAAAAATGGATTGTGATAAGAGTTGTATGAGCCCCTAATAAAATGATTTAAAAAAATAAAGATGCATACGCCGGAAAAAAAAAAACTGTTAAAAAAAAGAAGAGAGAAAGGAAAAACCATAAAGATCAATGTGTATTAGCCCATCTTTGAAAAAGAAAAGTTTAAGGCATTAAATCTTAAATGATTTGAGATTCCTAAATAAAGGTGTTATTGTAGTAGTTGCTTGTTGCTGTGGTTGAGGGTCATTGAGTGGCCATGACTCATTGTGACCTTGTGTAGAACCGACACTAACAGGTCTGGTCCCATGTTTGTGTTTGAGCCCATGGTTGTATCCAGTGTGTCAATTCATTTCCCTAAAGGGCATCCTCTCTTTTGATGGTCCTCTACTCTACCAACCGTGATGGCCTTTCCAGGGATGGTCACTTCTGAAAACATGTGCAAAGTACAAAGGGTCATCATCCTCATTTCTAAGGAGCATTCTGGCTGTACTTCCTTCAGGACTGATAGTCTTGTCTTTCTGGCCGTCCAGAGTACTTTCAATGTTCTTGGACAACACCATCATTCAAACGCAACTCTTCTCCTCCAGTCTTCTTTGTCCATTGTCCAGTTTTTGCACGCATATGGAGGTGATTGAAAATCCTGTGACAGTGTGGTGAAATCAGAATATCTTAGAATTTTATAAAATATCTCTACCATATTCTGATAAAGGTAGAAAATTCTTGATTTGATCATTTTTAATTTTTAGAATAATGTTTGCTATTGTGATGTAGGTAAATCTGTAGAACAGCAAATTTTTCAGAAAATAATTTTTATATTCATTCAAAATATAACACTTCTGCTCTTTGGATCTGGTCTTGTCAAGTGAATATAAATAATAATAGTTTTTATAATAGTAAAAGTCTATGTTGCACTTATTGTTTTAAGTTTGTACATATGGTACTTCATGAAACACACACTATAAACCTGGGGTGAAGGTACTGTTATCAATTTCATTTTAAGTTACAAAAACTGAGGCATTAGAGATGTCCTTCTCCAGGGACTAGCCTTTTCTAACAACATGTCCAAAGTACATCAGACAAAATCTCACCATCCTTGCCTCTCCTGAGCTCTTCAGTCATAATTCTTCCCAGACAGATTTGCTTGCCCTTTTGTCAGTCCATGGTACTTAAACAATATTCTTTACAAGCACCACAATTCAAATGCATTGATTCCTTTTCTTTCTGCCTTATTCAAGGTCCAATTTTCACGTACATAGGGAGGCAATAAAAAATACCATGGCTTGGGTCAGGTGCACGTTGGTCCTCAAAGCAACCTCTCTGCTTTCAGCACTCTGAAGAGATCTTGTGCAGCAGATTTGCCTAGTGTGATGCGCCATTTGATTGCTTGATTGCTGCTCCCATGAGCATAGATGGCGGATCCAAGCAACACAAAATCTTTGACCTCGTCAACCTTGTTTCCATTTGTCATAGACATTATTTATCGGTCCAGTTGTGAAGACTTCGGTCTTCCTTACATTGAGTTGTGATCCATACTGAAGGCGACAGTCCTTGCTCTTCATCAGCATGTGCTCCAATTCTGCCTCACTTTTAGCAAACAAGGTTCGGTATCTGTGTATCACAGATTGTTAATAAGCCTTCCTCAAATCCTGGTGCCACGTTCTTCTTCATACAATCCAGCTTCTCTGCTCTGATTATTTGCTCAGCATACAGATTGAATAAGTATCATGAGAGGTACAACCCTGACAAACATATTTTCTGTTTTTAAACTATGCAGTGTTCTCTTCTTCTGTTTGTACAACTGCCTCTTGGTTTGCGTTCAGGCTCCCTGTGAGCACAATGCATTCTTATTCTGGAATTCTCATTCTTCTCAAAGCTATCTATAGTTAGTTATGATCCACACAGTTGAATGCCTTTGCATAGTCAATAAATATAAATAAACATCTCTTTGATATTCTCTGCTTTCAGTCAATAGCCATCTAACATCAGCAATGATATCCCTTATTCCACA
This sequence comes from Echinops telfairi, assembly GCF_000313985.2. Lineage (NCBI taxonomy): Eukaryota > Metazoa > Chordata > Mammalia > Afrosoricida > Tenrecidae > Echinops > Echinops telfairi. The sequence continues at coordinate 38,817,153 of NW_022103899.1, read as the reverse complement.
TTCTCTTCTGAATCCTGCTGGGACATCTTGCCACTCCTTGTCAATGTACTACTGAAATAGTTGTATTTTTTTGTGCATGAGAATTTTATTTGTATGTGATGTCAGTTATATTGTTCTATAATTTGAGCGTTCTGTTGGGTTACCTTTCTTTGGAATGGGTCCAGATATGGATCATTTGCAGTCATTTGGCCAAGTAGCTATGTTCTGAATTTCCTGGCATAGATGAGTAAATGCTTCCAGTGCTTCATCAGCTTGTTGAAACATTTCAATGGGTATTCCAGCAATTCTTGGAGCCTTGTTTTGGGCTAATGCTTTCAGTGTGGTTTGAACTTCTTTCAAGCACCATTGGTTCTTACTCATAGGCTCTCTCCTGAAATGGTGGAATGTCCGCGAGTTCTTTTTGATATAGTGACTCTGTATTCTTTCCATATGATTTTGTTACTTCTTGCACCATTCATTATTTTGCCCTTGGATCTTTCAATCTTGCAACTCAAGGCTTGACTATTTTTTCTTTATTCTTTCAGTTTATGATTTGCTGAGTGTGTTCTTCCTTTTCAATTTGCTGACTCTGGGTATTGCATTCCATTTCATTTTACTTTGCCTCCTCGAGCTGCCCTTTGAAGATTTGTATTCAGCTCTTTGGCTTCATCCGTTTTCCATTGACTTTAGCTACTCTATGATTAAGAGCATGTTTCAGAGCCTCTTTTGACATTCACTTTGACCTTCTCTCTCTTTCCTGTCTTTTTAAGGACTTTTGCTTCCTTCATGAGTGAGGTTCTTGATATCTTCTCACAGCTCATCACATCTTCTGTCATTAGTGTTCAACACAGCAAATTGGTTCTTTTGATATTCTCAAATTTTTGGTGAGATAGACTCATGTGATGGTGGTATTTTGGGTCTCATACACTGTTTTTCATTTTCTTTAGCTTTATCCTGAACTTAGATACGAGCACAGTCAGCTCCTGGCTTGGTTTTAGTTTCTATATTCAACTGCTCCAGCATCTCTTCCCACAGCTGTAGGCAATTTGGGTCCTCTGTGTTTTACCCAGAGAAGTCCATGGGTATAAAATATTTGAGAACAAGTGATTGGTCTTGCAAAATTCTGTCACACAATCTCCAGCTTCATTTCTATCACCAAGACCATATTTTCCCACTACTTTTCTTTCCTCTTTGTTTCCAACTTTTCATTACCATGGCCCATAATTATCAGTACATCTCGATCGCAGATTTGATCAATTTCCAATGAACACGTTGGTAGAATGCTTCAGTTTCTTCATCACTGTCTTTTGTGGTTGGTGCATAAATTTGAGTATTATTTGAATTGATTAGATTACCTTGAAGGTGGATAGATACAATCCTGTCACAAACAGAATTGTGCTTCAAGATGGAAGTGTCCTTTTTGACAATGAATGCAAGGCCATTCTTCTTGATTGTGTCCTTCTCAGCAGAATAAACCATACGATTTTCTAATTCCAAATGAGCAACACCAGTCCATTTCAGCTCTCTAAAGCCGAGGATGTTGATCTTTTTGCATTCCAGTTCATTTTTGACAATCTCTAATTTTTTTTAGATTCTTAGTTCATACATTTCAAATTCTGATTATTGGTAGATTTTTGTGCCTATATTTTCTCACTTGAAGTTTTGTCCATCAGCAAATGAAGAATCTGAAGGCTTTACTTCCACAGGCTTTACTTCATTTACATCACCACTGTCAAGTCCACTTGGAGGAAGTAACTCTTTATCAGTCACCTTTCAGGTCCTTGGTGGAGTAATGGTTAAAGGTTGGGCTGTTATCTGAATGCTCGACAATTCAAACCACCAGATGCTTCTAAGGAGAAAGATGGGGCTTTTTACTCCCGTAAATAGGGTGATTCCTCCCTCCTCTATTGGGTCAGTGTGAGTCGGCATTGACTCCATGGCACAGATGTGGTGGGGGGTACGGTCTAACCCAAAGGGCCCATTTCTGACCATGTTCTGATTCCACCCACTGGGCTTTCAGTGTCTGACAATGTTTTGATGCTATGCATGAGATTTTAGGCAGCTGCACCCTTAGAAGTGGGTAACCAATTCCTTCTCCATACTCTGTTCAAGTCTGGAAGCTCCACTGAAGCCTGTTCACTCTGGGTGACCCTGCTGTCCTGTGAAATTCCACTGACCAAGCTTCCAGCATCATAGCAATGCACAAGCAACCACAGTATGACAAACTGACAGAGACGCGGTGGCTGCCAACACCAGTACTTAGTAATTGATGTAACTATACACAGTAGCAGTTGTTGCTACCAATAAGTTTTGTTTCTTTTCTTTTTAACATTTCAAGCATCAAATTCTGTATGCTCAGAAAGTAATTAGCTAAATAAACTGAGAAAAGCACCTCAGTTGTGATGCTTACTTCTGTATATAACCCTTCAATATTTTAGAACAGATGTCCTACTTTCTGAGACATAGCCTTTCATAGCTAAATGCCCCTAGTTCTTCAGTAATTCCTCATATACATTATCAGACATAAAATATTTCTTAGATCCTATGCTAGGCATTGTATAAAAATAAAAGTCAAACCTGGTAAATGTATAGCTTTGCAAAGGAAAGGAAGACAGAAATTTGTAAAGGGTTATTTGGGAGCAAAGAAAGATATTTAAATATTACTAGGACATTAGGGAAAGGTTCTCAAAGACACACTTTAAGACTTAAAGGATTAGTAGCCCATCGTAGAGTAGATGCCAACTCATAGATACTCTCTCTATATATGACAGAGTATAATTGGGCCAGATTGTGTTGAACACGATACTCTTGATGGAAGCAAACTGCAATACTTCCTTGCAGGGAGTGGCTGGCTAATTGGAACCTCATAACAATCACTTAGCAGCCACCAGGACTCCTGACGCTAGGGTAAGAAATAGCTTTGGAGAAGAGGTAGTATACTATAAAAGTGGACAGACTTGGCACTATGAGTGAGTTGGATGTGTGCAGGGAATTTCAAGAAATAGCTTTGGAGAAGAGGTAGGATACTATAAAAGTGGACAGACTTGGCACTATGAGTGAGTTGGATGTGTGCAGGGAATTTCAAGCAGTTTAAGTCCCTGGAGTGAATGTTATGTCTAAGTGACTAGCTGGTGATGAAGTTAGAGAGGACAATAGACTTCCTTTACTAAATCAAGATGTAGGAAAGCCATTGTACAAAGTTTAGTATGTCAGTGACTTCATTCAGCAAAGAGGGAGCTTCAAAACGTTCATTGGAAAACTATTATCCCTCACCTTTAACATTTTTCAGTTGGGTGAGGCTTTACAAAGCAAATTACGAGTTTTACATTTTACAATCTATACACATTTTCATTTCATCCCATTCATGGCAATCCCTCAATGTACAATCTCATTGCCTCCCTTGTGTTTGCTGTTGTAATTTCTCCTCTCTTAATCTTTCTGAACTTGTCCTTGGGTGTGAAAGTTCTGCTTAAACCTGTTCACTTTGAGTTACCCAACTATCGTGAAACTCCCGTGACATAGCTTCCGGCATCACACAATACATAAGCCGTCTTGTGTGTTATCATGCTCTTTTGATCTTAACTGGTAGATTATTGTAAGATTCTTGTCGTGTTGGTTATTGTTCCCCTTGTACACCTACATAGCGTTTGGATGCAAACTGAGGATAAGTTTGGGTCCAGATCTAAAGGGTGACTAAAGACCATAGTTCTGGAAATCCCACTGGCTTTTATTCCACCATGAAGCTTCCTCTTCTTCATGATTTTTAGTTTTGTTCCACACTTTTCTCCCACTCTACTCATGACCTTCTAATGTGCTGCTTTTCAGAGTACCTTGTAGTAGTGCTCTTAGTCTCAGGATTTTAGAGACTGATGCTTACGTAGCTCATCATCTTTTAATTCCATTTTTAAAGCCTTTTATTAGGGGCTCATACGACTCTTATCACAATCCATACATACATCACTTGTGTAAAGCACATTTGTACAATTCGTCCGTCTCAAAACATTTGCTCTCCACTTAAGCCCCAGCATCAGGTCCTCATTTTTATCCCCTCCCTCATGAGCCCTTGATAATTTATAAATTGCTTATTTTGTCATATTCTGCCCTGTCTGATGTCTCCCTTCGCCCACTTTTCTGTTGTCCATCCCTCAAGGAGGAGGTCACATATAGATCCTGGTAATCGTTTCCCTCTTTCCAACCCATTCTCCCTCTACCCTCCCAGTATCACCACTCACACCACTGGTCCTG
>NW_022103899.1:38804642-38811811 GCF_000313985.2 Echinops telfairi | reverse complement strand
TTGTCCCTGGGTTTGTTAAAAATTCCATTTTCTCCATGAACTTTTGAAGCTCTTATATTTACTGGGCATGTACAATCTACTGATCCCTGTGCTAGACACTTAAGATTTGCTGTGGAAAAAAAATAAACATCATTCCTTTCTATTTAGTACACAGAAGGCATTTGAAAGCAAAATACAAATAATAACAAAAACCTGTAGTGTTACCATTGAATTACGAAGCTCTGGTGTTTAGCACCTCTGTGAGTAAACATATGCCAGTTCAGACCCACTACCCACTCCACAGGAGAGAGATGCGGCTGTATGCTTCCGTAGATCTTTCCAGCTTTGCAAACCCTATGAGGTAATTGTATTGGGTTGATAAGGTCACTGTGAGTCTTCTGCCCCTGACTTCAACTGGATAGTGGCCCATTGGCTTGTTTTTTTGTGGTTGTTTTGTGAGAGCATATATAACATGTGCTTCACTTCTCTGTAGATGGTGCATACTGATTTGATTCTATTTTTTATGGATTTTAAAATAATGGAACCTCGTGACCAATAATCTCATATCAAGTCAGCATATCTAGCAAAGCACATGCCGTACATTCTTGGACCTGGATGTGGATGGTAAGGATGAAATGTCACAGATATGTCCAGATAAAAGTCCAAACTGCACATGCTTTATTAGCTATGCTGTCTTTAGTAGGACAGATCAGCCCAGACTATTCTAACTTGAGGCTTGCGTGAACACCCTCACTCTTGTATTTTATTAATCATGGAAGAGAGCAAAAATCTCATCATCCTGCTCAGAATGTAGTTCTGTTTTCAATTTACTACTTCGGCTTTTGGATGACCACTTTCAGGGATTTACACATGGCCTTTATAACAATCATGCCCCTAACTTGGTGTTTCAGGGAATCATTGTGTGGGTTCTACCAACAACCGAGCATAACCATCAAAAGTTTGCACAGTATACAAAAATGGCCACAGGGTCCATGGATTCACAGTGAGATGAACTTTGAGCAAACTTTCACTATCACCCATGATAACATGTTAGGTCCTGACATATCAGCATCACCCAAACCCTTTATTCAATGGCTCTCCAAAGATTTGAATGTTCTCGTTTCCCCTGGATACAGTCACTTTGGGCAAATGACCTGTGATCGTTGTGAGGAAGATTTTGTGCAGGAGCTTTTGTATGTACTTGCTGTGACATTCTCAGATCTGTACTTGGGGCAAGCACTCTTCCCTCCATAGGAAAGGCTCCAGGTATAACAACCCGCTCAACAGTGGAAACTCTGTGAACAATTTTCATTCTGTATTGCAGAAATTCGTATTAGCCTTTTGCTTATTTGTACTGGCTTGTTTTTTATAGTAGTGGTCAAAAACACACTTGATGGTTTTTGTCTCTTCCCATCTATCTCTTCCCTAAGAATGCTGATAATCCCTTCAGAGCAAGCTCCAGGTTTGCCACTCTTACCTTGTTGCTATTTAGAATAAAGATCACCACCTGGACCTTCCCAGTATTATTGCAACATAGACTGAGCCACACAACCCTGGTCTACAAAAAAGAGTCACCACTTGTGACAGTTAGAGCTTTGTCAACATGCACTTATGGAGAGGTAGAGTCCAACCTGTCAATCATGCCACAACCTCATGATGCCTCCTGGGAAGTGCAGCCATTTGATAAGAGACACTGAGGACCACTAACTTCTCCCTTTGGCCCTTCACATTCTACTGGAGCTGAATCTTATGTCTAGTTCCTCCATCTCCTGTTGTGTCACCTGCCAATCCCAGAAGCCATCAGTGGATTGCCAACAGTGGATTTAGTAGGCCGACTTCAGATTCATATCTAGACAGGTTATGAACAGCTGTTCCCCCAGCTGTCTTCGATTCAGCATCCTGCTTCCTTTTAGTCAGCTTCCACACGTCAGGAGAAGACTAACTCAAACCAGACTGTACTTACCTATTTATACAATGTGTAAGCCACTTCTTGATATCAGTCTCTTTCCATGTACCACACATATAATCATGACAGGTGTAACTTTTCTGGAGAACCCAACTGAAGACACCATTGAACTTCTCAGTGATGCTATGGGGTCCACCAGCTGATGCCCCCTGCCCTTCTTTTGCTCTAGACCAGAAATGAAGAGTTGTAATATTTTTCCATCTTTTGTAGTAGTAAATTTGTCTTAGCATGTACAGATCTATGCCACCTTCCCCACCCCCCACTTCTTTAGTAGTTTTACCAAGTCAGTTAGGACCTGTGCACTACAGTTACTCTATACCAGTGGTTCTCAACCTTCCTCATGCCACAACCCTTTCATACAGTTCCTCGTGTGTTGGTGAACCCCCAATTATAAAATTATTTTTGTTGCTACTTCATACCTGTCATTGTGCTACTGTTATGAATTGGGTGACCCCAGTGAAACAGTCGTTCGACCCCCCAGAGGGGTTATGACCCACACAGGTTGAGAACCGCTGCTCTATACTGTTGTTGTTTATATTCTGTCAATAAACATTTCAGTAGCATAGTAGCATCATCCTCAGGTCTCCTTGCCAGGAAAGGAAACTAGGGACATAGTAATTGCAATCTTATTTAAAAATTCAATGGAGCTTATATTCCTCTCCCTAAATCCCACTTATTTCTCTCATTATGTATTCCTAGACCCGTCCTCCTAGTTTCTGCTTCAGCCAGATTCTCCCAGTCTTTATGTGAATAACTCATTTCCTCCTTGTGAGGAGAGCACCTACCCACTCAGATGACGCTGCAACGTAACTGTCATTGCTGGTCTACAAGCGAGAAGGTGAGGCCCGTATTAAAGAGCCTAAGTACTGTCCTGCAAGTCATCTACCTTAGGTCAGGGGAGATCGTTCCTCAGCTCCTGCCTCTAGAAGGCTGCTCTTCTTAAGAAAGTAGAAAGAACCACTTTTGGCAGCTGACAGATTTGAAATTCAAGGTTCACAAGTTCATTCAATCAGATGTGTGTATCTTGAACCACAAGATTCTGTTCTCTCATTGACTTTAGCATAGAAGACTTTTGTATCTTTGAATTTATCCTCCATTGTAAACTCTTTTTTACATGTAATTGAATTGAGAATATGACTTCTGGAAAATAAGATTATTTAAAAATACTTATTCTGAAGGCATTCTAGCTTTTATCTGGAGCCATTATAATTGTTAATTTACCTAAAGGTTCCGTTTTCTTCTTCTAGGGCGTCTGTGGCTGCTAACAATAACCAAGCCTTTCACAGTCCTTAAAGCCATAGTTTCCCTCCTACCTGCACCTCATCCAGATTAATCAACCATGTATTTTAATAACTATATAGTATCGTTATTGTGAATGCATGCTAGGTGTTACCACAGCCCCCTCATCACCAGCAATGGCGCCTCATTGTCATCTGACTGATGGATTATCTAGTTCAAGGACCCAGTCCCACAGGTTCACATCTAAATGGTCTGAGGTTGGATGCCCTCAAAAGCAGTGCCCCAGAGACATTATTTGAGAGTGACCAGCTAACTTGGGGAACTGTCTGAAAAATCCTGATTCAGTAAAATCGTAAGAGAATGAAGGTTAGAAAAAGCAGTGCACATTAGTGAACAGATTACATTTAGGAAAACTGGGACCTCATCCCACTGAGAAAGTAAGACTACATAGAATCCTTTTGAAAATGGCCCCATGAAAGAGAACATCCATCCATCCGTGATTGGTTGAATGCTACACTTGTGTAGACAAATGCTTCAGCACTCCTGAGTTTCCGTCCCCACTGGAGAAGAAGATTCTGTGACTAGGGAAGGTAATTAGGAAAAGTTACAGATGTGTATCACAGGAAGACATCAACTGGCACAAAAATGATTAGTGCTGACCAGAGATGAAAGAGGAACCGATGTCTATTCCAAGCATCAAGTGTCAGCAGGAGTGTGGAGACAGATGAGACGATATGGGGAGAGATGAGACAATAGGAGAAAAGAGTCATTTTCCACCAAAGTTGATTGTTTTGTCAAGTGCTGTCAAGTCGGTCCTGACTCATAGCAGCCCGCTGTCCGACAGAATGAAACACTGCCTGCGCCCAAGCTGTCCTCCCGATTCTTGTGCCTGAGCCCATCGGTGCAGCCACTGTATCGATCCATCTGATGGAGGGACTATTTCTTTTTGGTGCCCTTTCACTGTACCAAGCATGATGTCTTTTTCCAAGGACTAGTCTCTCCTCATCACTTGTCCAATATACGTAAGGCAAAGGCTCCCCCTCTTCGATTCTAAGGAGCCAGCATCGCTTTTGAGGGAATCCAACCTGAGACAATCTGTCGGCATTCTGGCTCTTGGTTCTGGACAGGTCTCTTTGTTCTTTCGTGCCTGGTATTTCCAGTATTCTTCCCCGGCACCCCCATGCCAATGCATCCGTTCTTCTGCAGGCTTCCTTCTGCAGGGTTCAACGTTCACATGCATATGAGGTGACTGAAAAGACCATGGCTTGGGTTAGGTGCACTTAAGTCTTCAAAATGACACATTTACTCTTTAACATTTTAAAGAGATTTTAAGTAAGTCATTTTATTGGGAGCTCTTACAGCTCATATAACAATCCATACATCAATTGTATCAAGCACATTAGTACATTTGTGGTCATCATCATTTTCAAAACATTTTCTTTCTACTTGAGTCCTTGGTATCAGCTCCTCTTTTTTTCTCCCCCTTTCTCCACCCTCCTACCTTCATGAACCCTTGATAAACTATAAATCGATCTGCCTAATGCAGTGTGTCATTTGATGCTCCACTGCCACTTCCATGAGCATTGATGGTGGATCCAAGCAAGATGAAATTCTTGGCAATGTCATTCTTTTCTCTGTTTATCATGTTCCAAATCCATTTCGCTGTGCCATCTGCATACCACAAGTTGTTACTAAGTCTGATCCTGATGCCACATTCTTCGTCCTGTGGTCCAGCTGCTCAGATTATTAGCTCAGGCTATCAATGGAATAAGGATGATCAAAAGATATAACCCTGATGCACACTGTCCTGATTTTAATGACACAGCATCCCCTTGTTCTCTTCAAACAACTGCCTCTTGGTCTGTGCATAGAGTCTGCGTGAGCACAATTATATGTTCTGGAATTTCTATTCTTTGCAATATTAACTCATAATTGTTAGGATCCACACAGTTAAATGGCTTTTTATAGACAGCAGAACACATGTAGACATCTTTCTGGTTCTCTTTACTGACAGTCAAGATCCATGAGATAGTAGCAATGATTTCCCTCATTCCACATCCTCTTCCAAAACTATCTTTAATTTCTGGCAGTTCCCTGTTGATGCTGCAACCACTAACTTATCTTTAGCAAATATTGACTTGTGTTTGATATTAATATTGTTTGAAAATTTCCACATTCAGTTGGATCACCTTTATTTTGAGCCAACATAAAATCCCTCCTTTAAGGCCCCTCCTGGAGAATAGGCTGGCACCAGTGTTAAAAATAACATAAAAAATATATATCAAACTACCCTTTTACTCAATTTCCTACACTGGCTCTTTCTAGCCTTTAAAAAAATTCTTATCTCTATCATTGAAAATTCCATTTCGTCTACTTCTTGAGATGCGTGCAGATGTCTGATATCATAACCTTATTATTGCAATAGACTTTCTTGGTCAATAAAGCTTCTTTCTAATTCTAGATTTGTTTTGGGTTGTATTTTTTTAATTCACTATGTCTAGTAGGAATTAGATGTATGCGTCTGGAGTGCAAGGTACAATACTGGCTAGGGATAGCGTTTTTATAGAAATTTTAGAACATATTTCAGAGGACAACTGACAGTCCATGACAGCTCCAGTGAGGGCTCTGGAGAGTGAGAGGAATAGAAGAAGTAAGTATGGGGTTGCTGAGGATTGGCTAAAGAAAATTAAGTAGCCAGTTTTTCAGCTCTGTTCTTGTGGAAGTTTAGATGGTGGCCATACTAATTAAAGGACTTGTGATTGGGAAAAGACTATGTGCCAGATGTTAAAATTGTCAGTGAATGTGAAGAGGGTATAAAAATATATAGGTAAAGCCATAGCAATGGACATAGGCATGGCAAAGGTATAACAAGAGAAGGGTATTTTACATATTGGTGGTAGTGAGGATCAAGAAGAGCATAGTCTCCCCTCGGGTCCATGGAGTCTCCCTTTGGATCCGATGGCAGGTGCTGGCTAAGACAAGCATGAACTGAATGAATGACTCCATATGCCTTCAGGTGCGAATCAGACGTCAATTCCAGTCAAAAGGGATAGAGAACATATAGTAAAGAATTGATCACTGTTAGCATTTTCAAATTGTGGCAATAGAGGTTCAGAGATCAGAGTAAAGAGGCTAAACAGGGAATTGAGGGGTGGTCATTTAAATAAAAGGAGAAGGTACATTGAGCACAGAGACATGATGGTAAATGATACGACAGGTCAGGAACTTTGGTTATAGGTGGACAAGAAGTAGAGCCATGAGGTCTGATTTGACTGGACATATGTTGGTTGATATAAAAGATATAAAGATTTTGCCGAACCATTTTGCTTTGACCAGGGCCTGAGATGAGAATTCCTACTGTGGGGGTAGCTGGGTAGGCAGGAGCTGGTAAAAGTAAGGGCAGAACAAAGCATTCTTCATAATCTGAGAATGCCAGCTCTGCAGATATTTCTGTAATAGTAACTGCAAAGGATTGGTGGTCTTTGTGTGTATCATGGGCCTGGCTGTGTGTGTGGGGCCATGCAGAGAGAGGGATGTATGGATATACCATATATGAGGAGACGGCTTTCCTTTTCCCCACGATCAGGCTCGCATTCAGTAAAGATCACTCAGATATGTGCAGATGATGGATTCTGGAGGTAATTAGAAAGTGACTATAGAAACGCAGGCAAAAGATATTGGCCTTGAACTACGGAGAATGGAAGAGTGAACACACAGAGGTATTTAGGTGAAAGAATCCACAGGGCTCACTGTCTCACTCACTTTCTCATTCATTGACTCTCACTGTCTCATTCACTCACTGTCTCAATCACTCACTCACTCACTCACTCACTCACTCACTCACTCACTCACTCACTGTTTCATTCACTGCCTCTCACTGTCTTGTTCACTCCCTGCCTCACTCTCTCACTGCCTCACTCACAGACTCTCACTGTCTCATTCACTCACTGTCTCACTCACTCACTCACTCACTCACTCACTCACT
>NW_022103899.1:38798205-38803232 GCF_000313985.2 Echinops telfairi | reverse complement strand
TGTACACAGGTGTAGAAAAGAGATGGGGGTTCACAACACACGGAATCCAGGAACAGGAGTGGAAATAGTGATACCAGAAGGGTAGGGATAAGGAAGGGGGGGAGAGGAAAGGAGAAAGGGGGAACTGATTGCAATGATTGACAGATAACGATACACCCATCTCCGGGGGAAGAACAACAGAAAACACGGGAGATGGGAGACAGCGGTCGGTATAAGATATGAAAACAATAATTTATAATCTACAAAGGGATTATGAGGGTGCAGGGGGAAGGAAGAGGGGAAAAATGAGAAGCTGATACCAAAGGCTCAATTGAAAGTAAATGTCTAGACATGAATGAAGGCAACATACGTACAAACATGCCTGATGCAATCAATGTATGGATCATAACAAGAGTTGTAAGAATCCCCAATAAAATGATCTTTTAATAATATAAAAAATGATAAAAATAGAGAATTCATTGGAAAAGACCAAATATGCTAAGAGTAATGACCCATAAGGCCACATAGGGGGGAAATGGAGGAAGCAATGAAGACCAAGAGAGACCATGACTAGAGGAAATTCAGGAGAGAGCACTGGCACAGGCTGACATGAAAACTAGAGTTTCCAGAAAGAAAACATACAGAGATTTTCAAGTGCTTAAAAAAAAGTCAGGGACAGAAAATTGCTCATGGATTTGATAATAAGAAGTTCAATGGTGGCCTGAACCCAAGCAATCTATGAGGAAGACGACAGCACAATTAAAATGACATGGATTGAAAAGCAATTGGAGGACCATGCCATGCACAAAATTCAATTCGAGATGGATTAAGAGGTTAAATGTGAAAGGCAGATCTTTAAAACTTTGAGGAAAAAAAGAGAAGTGTTTCATTCTTCTTGATAAGGAAGGACTTCTTAAATAAAAAACAAGAAGTGCTAATATGGAAAACACATGAATTCATCAAGACTGAATTGAAGAGTTTCTGCTCATCAAAAGGTCCACAAATAAAGTCAAAAGACAAGCTCTAAACTGGAGATTAAATTTACAATTCATTTAACTAAGGAAGCATTAGTGTCCAAAATATAGTTTAAGGGTTTTTAAACCCCTTATAAATTGATAAGAAAGACAGGCAACCAAATAGCAAAATAGGCAAATGTAACAAACATACTTGAAACAAAGTGAGGAATAAATGAAGAAAGGGTGGTCATTCTCCTAATAATCAGGAAAATACAAATGAACAACATAATCAAATATAATTTTCTACCCATTATATTGACAAAAGTCAAAATATCTGACTATATCAAGTAATGGTAAAAATGGGGATTCCATGGAATTTCATGTTCTGCTGGTGAGATAATAAATTTTCAGAAAATATTGAAATGTTGATCATTTGCACGATCAGCCAAATAATTGCCATCTTCGATGCATGTGCTGTTGGTGTTGCTAAGTTGGTTCTCACTCACACCAACTGTGTGTGCGACAGAAGGAAGGACTGACTGATCCGGCACAATCCTAACATCATTGTCTTTGAGCCCTTTGTTACTGCTACTGTGTCAATCAGTTGAGTTAAGGGTCTTCCCTTTTTTGAAAATATTTTTGCTGACCCTCTCCTTTACAAAGCATGATGTTCTCTTTCTAGGGACTGCCCTTCCTGAGACCATGTCTAAATTGCCTGAGATGAAGTCTCACCAGCTTGCTCCGGAGGAGTACTCTGGTTGTACATCTTCCAAGATAGATCAGTTTTTCCTGTTAGGTCCATGGTATTTTCAGTATTCTCCAGCACCACATTTCAAATGCAGCAATTCTCCTTTGGTCTTCTTTATGCAGTGTCAAACTTTCACATGTGTATGAGGCATTTGAAAATGCCATGGCTTGGTTCAGGAGTAACTCCATATTCAACAGACAAAGCACTATCCAGTCTTATGTTATCCCTACAATCACTGCTATGGTTGAGTCCATTGTTGTAGCAATTGTGTTCATCTATGTTTTTGAGTATCAATATTAAAATGTTTAACACGTTAGAGGTCTTTTGCAGACTTGCCAAATACAATGTGTCCTTTGTTTTCTTTATTACTGCTTTGTGAGCTTTGATTGTGTAATCTATTGAAATGAAATCCTTAACAAATTTACTCTGTCCTTCATTTGTCATTATACAGCTTATTGGCCCAGTTGTGCTGATTCTTTGTTTACTTTATGTTGAAGTGGAAACCATACTGAAGGACGTGGTCTTTGGTCTTTGTCAGGAAGCTCTTCGGGTCCGTTTCACTTTGAGCAAGCAAGGTTGCGCTGTCTTCACATTGCATGTTGTCAGTGAGCCTTCCTCCAACTCTGGTGTCATGTTCTTCAAGTAGGAAATCTAGTTTCTAGGACTGCCTTGGAGGTAGTTAGTTTATTGTGCCAACCTGGCTGATAAACACATGTGGGGTTGATGGAAGAGTGGACAGATAAATGGTTTGGTGAGCCTCGCCTTTCGAGTTCTCAGGTCTCTTGCTTTGTGATGGTTGGACCAGGGTGCAGCTTCCTTCGCCAGTTCCCTGCTTCAGCTGGCAAGGCTCACTTCCTGCAAGACATCCCCAAGGAGAAACCGCATGGACCTGCCCTGATGCAGCCCTGGGTTCTGGAGCAGCATGTGGAGATCCCTGCCAGCACTGAGATGCTTACACATTCACTGACTCGGCTTTCCTCCTGCAGTCGGCATCATTGCGTGTGTTTTGTGAGATGGAGGAGGACTTTGTGGATTGGTGTCGGACATATGAGTTTCTGTGGATTTGTTTCTCTAATGTACCCAGACTAACACAATACTCTCAGCATACAAACTGAATAAGTATGATGCACACTTTCCCTGATTTTAAACCACACAGTGTCCCCTTGTTCTATTTGAATGGCTGCCTCAGTCTTTTCTGCATTTATCTTGATATTGTTTATTCATCCAGTTGTGAGGATTTGAGCTTTCTTTATATTGAGTTGCAGTCCATACTGACGTCTACATTCCCTTATTTCCATCAGCAAGTGCTTCAAGTCCTCCATGTATTCAGTAAGCAAAGTTATGCCATCTGTTCTCCAAACCTGATGCTGCAAGATTCGTCCTATAGTCCAGCTTTCTGGATTATTTTTGCAGCAAACACATTAAATGAGTATGGTGAAAAGATAAAATCTGGAAACACACTTCCCCTGACTTTAAATAATGCACTATTCCTTTGTTCTCTTTGAACAATTGCCTCTTGGACTATGTACATATTCCACATGAGCACAATGAAGTGTTTGGGTATGTCCATTCTTTTTAATGTTATTCACACTTTGTTGTGATCCACAGAGTCAAATGTCTTTGTATGGTCAACAAACACAAGTAAACAACATTCTGGCATTCTTTGCTTTAAGTCAAGGTACATTTGACATCAGCAATGATATTCTCCATGCCACATCTTTTCTGATTCCAGCTTGAATTTCTGTAAGTTCCCTGTTGATGTACTACTGCAACAAATTTTCAATTATCTTTAGCAAATTGTGCTTGTATGTGATCTTAATTATATTGTTTGATAATTTCTGCATTCAGTTGAGTCACCCTTATTTGGAATGGCCACAACTGTGGATCTCTTCTGGTAAATTTGCCAGGTAACTGCCTTCCAAATTTCTTGACATTGATTAGTGAGTGTTGCCAAATTGAATAAGTTGGAACATTTCCATTGGTATTCCATCAATTAGGTTACTGGAGTCTTCTTTTCCACTAATTCTTTCAGTGCAGCTATAACTTCTTTCTTCGGTTCTGTCCAGGGAATCCTTCAATATTGTCTCTCAAGGTTTGGATATTTTCTCCTGTCCTTTCAGTTTAAAAAATGCCGTGTGTGATCTTCCCATTGATCTAATCCAGGTCTTTGAACATTTTATTATAATACTTTATTATAATAAATATTCATTTAATATTTATTCAATAATATAAATTCTAAATAGTTATTATATTACACTTTATTATAATGTAATATAAAGTATTATTATAATACTTCACTTTTTCTTTTAAATCACCATTTAAAATATTCTGTTCAGTTCTTTAATGTCATTATTTTTCCCATTCATTTTAGCTACTCCACATTCAAGAGCAATTTAGACAATAGACATATCCAGAAGATGAACAGTCACACGAGGATGTGTACACATCTTAGAATAATCAATCATTTAAGATATCAAAGTCATCTATTACCCAAGGAAAAGTTCAAATGAGTTAGGAAGAATGAAATAAGAATGAAGAAGGAAAAATGAAAACAAACAACACAAAAAGGGAGTGAGATAAATGTGACCTTCTATATATTGCAATCAATGACATGACATAAAATATGTATGAATTGTTGAATGGAAAACCGATCTGCTCTATAAACTTTCACCTAATTTACAATACAAAATGTGTTGCTATTGTTTTTAAATAGCAAGTTAGAGTCTCTTCTGACATATTTTCCCTCTATATTGTTACTGTGTTTTAAAATAATCTTTTGCTTTCTTTAGGTATCATGTCCTTGATGCCATCCTATGACTTGTCTAATCTTTGATCATTAATGTTAATTAGCCATTGGTGTCCATGCCTTAAATTGATACTTGAGATGTTTTTCAAATTATCAAAATTATACTGCATGTCTAGTGGACTTCTTTTTAGATTTTCATAGCTTCATCTTAAACTTGCATCTGAGCAATTGATATCTGTACTGAAGTCAGGTCCTGACTTTATTCTGATTGATGATATTAAATTACTCCATCCATCACCTCTTTCCACAGACAGTGAGTTGGTTCCTGTGTGTTTCTTTTGGCAATGTTCAGCATTTACAAGGAGTATACAGTTGGCCTTCTAAGATTCTGTCATGCAACCTGTGATGCTGTTTTTGTCACCAGAGCCATATTTCACAGCTACTGCTGACCCTTTTACTGTGCTACAACTTTCATATTGCTACCACTGATAGTTATCAATCTACTTTGATCGCATATTTGATCGATTTGAGACTGCAGAAGTTGGTAAAAATCTTCAAATCCTTCATTGGCATTAGTAAATGTAAAGCCTAGCAAAAC
>NW_022103899.1:38791541-38794003 GCF_000313985.2 Echinops telfairi | reverse complement strand
TCTATAAATGTCCTTTGCCTCCTGGCTCTTTCCTCTATTTCCTTTTACTTTCCTCTTGTCCCAACATCATGTTCAGCCTTCATTCAGGTTTAGTAATTCCTCGCTGCTACATTGCACGTGAGTAAGCCCCACTAGGCATCCTACACCCTTCTCTTCTTTGATTTTAGTCCACTCTCTTTACCACATTTGCTTATGCACCCATTTTGTCTTCAGAGTTCATGTTAGGAAGGTGAGTATCCATAATAAACTCTTTTTAAAAAAATCATTTTATTGGGGGGGCTCATACAACTCTTATCACAATCCATACATCCATCCATTGTCTCAAGCACATTTGTACCTTTGTTGCCATCATCATTCTCAAAACTTTTGATTTCCACTTGAGCCTTTGGTATCAGCTCCTCATCTTCCCTTTTCTCCCTGTACCCCCCTCCCTCATGAACCCTTGATTATTTATAAATTATTATTATTTTGTCATATCCTATGCCGTCCAATGTCCCCCTTCACCCACTTTCCTTTTGTCCACCCCCCAGGGAGGGGGTTACATGTAGATCCTTGTGATCGGTTTCCCCTTTCTACCCCTCCTTCCCTCTACCCTCTGGTATCACCACTCTCACTACTGGTCCTGAAGGGATCATCTGTCCTGGATTCCTTATGTTTCCAGTTACTATCTGTACTAGTGTACATCCTCTGGTCTAGCCAGATTTGTAAGGTAGAATTGGGATAATCATAGTGGGGGGGAGGAAGCATTTAGGAACTAGAGGAAAGTTGTATGTTTCATAATTGTTACACTGCACCCTCACTAGCTCATCTCCTCCCTGCAACCCTTCTGTAAGGGGATGACCAGTTGCCCACAGATGGATCTTGGGTCCCAATCTGTACTCCCCCTTATTCACAATGATTTGATTTTTGGTTCTTTGATGCTTAATACCTGATCCCTTCGATACCTCATGATCACACAGGCTGGTGTGCTTCTTCCATGTTTGCATTGTTGCTTCTGAGCTAGATTGCCACTTGTTTATCTTCAAGCCTTGAAGACTCCAGATTCTATATCTTTTGATTGCCAGGCACCATCAGCTTTCTTCACCACTTTTGCTTATGCATCCATTTGTCTTCAGCGATCCTATTGGGAAGGTGAGCACACAATGGTATGCTTTTCAGTTCTTTGATGCCTGATACCTGATCCCTTTGACACCTCATGATCACACAGGCTGGTGTGCTTCTTCCATGCTTTGTTGCTTCTGAGCTAGATGACCACTTACGGGAATAGAAAGCCTTGGCTTTCTCCCACAAAGAGGCTGGTGGTTTCAAACGGCAGATCTTGAATTTAGTAACCCAATGTGTGATCCATATCACCAGAGCTCCTTTGAGTCTAGAAACTAACAATTGCGGCAACTCCAGTTCGTGGTATTCTTGTGTGCAATAGAACAAAATATTGCTGAGACTTGCACCATCCTCACAACCACTAGCATCATTAAGTTCATTTTTTGAGACTATTGTGCCAATCCATCTCTCTAAGGGTCTCTCATCACCTTCTTGGTCCTCTGCTTAAGCAAACATGAGGCCTCCCTTGAGGAACTGATTTCTCCTTAATGGAATGCCACAGAAGCCTGGTGACACTGTTGGGTAAGCATTGGATTTTTAACCACGAGGTCAGCAGTTCAAACCCACCAGCTAGCTATTCTATGGTAGAAAGATGACATTATCTGCTCTCAGGAAGACATACAGGCTCTCACACCCAAATAGGGTCACCATGAGTCAAAATCAACTTGCTGGTGGCAGGTTTGACTTGGGTTTTTAATAATATGCCCAAACAAGTCAGTTGGACAGTGTTCTGTTGTGATTCATGAGGTTTGCCTTAGTTAATTTTCAGAAGTAGACCCCCTGGCCTTTCCTTCTCATCTGTCTGAGCTGGGAATCTGTCCATCATATGTGCCCCTTTTGGTATTGATAACATAGCTTCCGTCATCATAGCAACATGCACGCTGTCACAGTACAACAAACTGACCATTGGTAGGAGCAGTGTACAGTGGTGCCCAATGGACTATTTCCAGAGCTTTGTAAGGAATCTGGAAAATAGCCTGTTGAATTTAAGAACTTTGGGGATAGAAAAAGTAATCATAGATAAGGATGATGGTATAGAATTTTTATAGAGTCTCCCAAAAGCCCCTCAAATGTCATGGGTGTCTGGAGGAAACTCCTCCAAGAGTATTGCTCTATGACTATTTTAGTTTTATTTTTAGCAAATATTCAGGAAAGTCTGAATCAATGCCCCATGAAAAACACTTTCAGAATTGTGTCTGAGTCAACCTTGGTGGTGTTTTTTCTCTCTAATCCAATTGTTTGCTATACAGAGTGATTGACTAGTTTCTTGATTGAGCGATGTCCAACCTTGACTCAAAGCAGCTATCACATACTAAGCCTACTGTAGCTTGATTCTGTCAACTATAGTGAGGGACGTGAGA
>NW_022103899.1:38788946-38791023 GCF_000313985.2 Echinops telfairi | reverse complement strand
GGTCTGTTTTATAAGACATACAAAGTTGTCAGCTTGGTGTGAGAGTAAACAGTGAAATGATCATGTTCCTAAATTTCAGGAACATGTATTCTCTTTCCTTCCTCAGGCAGTTGGTTGTAATATTTAGGTAACTGGTCATTAATTCCAAATAATTGGTATCCCAGATTTAGGTGGTGGTATGAGTTAATTCTATTGGCCTTTTAAACTCCTACTAGGTTATTTGTATGTTTTCCTTCTAAGTTTTCTTTGGAGTTAAAGGTTATGTTTACTTCTCAAGGCACAGATACCCAGAATACAAAATTCTAAGTGTTTGGAACAAATTATCATCTCTGTAGTCTCTTACAGTCCTAAAATTCTATGATGTGATTTAAAAAAAAAACAACAACTCCCCCATCGGTAACAGTAGTAAAACAAATAAAGACACACTTGTGTGGCTAAATTAATATTGAATATTGACAAAATGCTTTGCAGCCATTGTTTAACTTATTACCAATAACAACTCTTAGGCTTAGGTGCTGCCTTTTACAGATGATAATTCAGAATCTAGAACATGAGACATCTGGCTTATTACCTCTCGCTAATAAATTTGCTAAGGTCTGTTTTAATTATTTTCTCTATATTCCTAGCTGCTATGCTCTACCAAAGTGCCTGGATATTTATAACACAGCAGTTGGAAGTCTAGGAAAGTGGTAGTAGGGAGGTCAAGCCTGGGAGCAGATACTTCACAATGCATACTGAAATTTGGGGCTAAGACTTCTAGTTTCACAAGAAAAGGACAAGCTTTTCAGTAAAACTTTTGAGCGTAGATCAAAACAGGATTACAAAAATGAAATCAAATAGCACATGCAAACCATGAGACGTGTAATTTGAGCTCAATAAAATCCATTGTTGACACCGCCTTTGTCTTTTGTAATGGGCCCCTTAGAAAAATACATTTGTTTAAATAAACAGAAAAATCCAAGAAAATGGTTTGGGTTTTTTAAGTGCATTCATGTAACACGGTGAGGGCGGCGAGGCAATCATGGCTGTGACGAAGGCAGATAGAGCCTCAACCGCATCCCAGTGACCCAGGCGCTCTGCTTGGATTGCCCAGCAGGCCTGTCTTTAGCTTTCGCGGTCCCGGGATGCATCCTTGCTGCCTGGTGTTTCATTAGAGACTCAATCGTGTCAAGTAGAAACAAAAAAGTGGAACGTTCTTCTAGGATTTCTTATGCCCTAGACTACAATCAAGAAATCAGAAGTTTAACCTTTTCTGCACTGTCTAGGACAACAGAACTTATCATTAGTTTGAGCAAAATAAAACTCTTCTTCCTGGGATGGGAAGGGCTCAGACTTGCCTAAAATGTGTAGTTACTCAAGACCTGGAGAAAATTTGGTTATGTTAATGAAGAAGAAGGGGGTAAGGAGTTACTCTTCTTCGGGTGAACAATTAGCAGTGGATTACCATACCTGAGAAGAAAGTGGAGTGTGAGGTGAAAATCCCATTTTGAGAGAGAAAAATACAATTTTGAAAAGAAGTAGAGTTGGGAACTTGAATTGGGAGCAAATTTTATATAAATTAGGGTTTCAAACCAAGGACTTGGGCACAAAGGCTATGCCCAGAGTCCAGGATCTAGGACCTACACCAAAGGCAGAAAGCAGCTTCTGACAATCTCTTTGGGCAGAGACTTTAAGCCCTGCGAGTAGGTGATAACTTAACACAGGATGTTCTCTGAATCGACCCAGCATTTTCTCCCTCAACGATGTCTTCAATCAGTTTTCTCCCTTACTCTCATCTGTTACCAAAAAAACAAACAAACCCACCCCCCAGTCTTTAGCACTGGAAACTTTCTCTATGGTTACCCCTCTAGCTTCCTGCGGCTCCTCCATTGCTACCTGCCTACTTCCATCTGTAGTCCAGATCTCTATCGTCCATCCACACCACCATGTCTGGCTTCACAACTCTGCTTACATTGCTTGATGAGATCATTAATGTCAGATCCAAAGGAGCCTTTTGCAGTGGTTAAGTGCTTGGCTGCGAACCAAAGGATGGGCAGTGTGAACCCTCTAGTTGCTGCATGGAAGAAATTTCTTTACT
>NW_022103899.1:38786011-38788145 GCF_000313985.2 Echinops telfairi | reverse complement strand
ACATATATCATTTGACATATGACAGCGCTTAACATATTGCTGTGTGAGTAATTACCTGGAAAATTAACTGGACAAAGGTCTTGGTATAGAGTACATAATTACTATGCAGTTCGTATTCAATTATGGATGATTTCTGAATATATAGACAGATACAAAGATGCTATCATGCTTTTATGGAAGAAACCATAAGCAGGGAAACAGGCCAATGTATTATATATTTGGGCATCTAATGGTTATGACAGTTGCTTTTGACCTATTATAAATATCAACAGAAAGCATCTTTACAATGCAAATTCACTCTGAAAAGCAGTCAAAAGTATCTACCCACAGAGCATCTAACACCAGAATAGAAATTACCCATCTTTGCCCTAGAATCATTCACATCTTCAGTTTGTTTCTGTCTTTGAAATGTTTGTTTATACCATATAGCAACGATTATTTGGTTTCTAGGTCTAGAACATAGATTCCCAAATTTATTTGTCCTACCACCGTATTTTCAGGAAAACAACAACACTAAAAATTACTCAATACCCCCAAGCAATTAAAAACTGTTGTGCTATATTCAATAATCAAAAATAAATTGTTGGTATCTATTTTTGCATCCCTGCCCTGGGTCCTTCCAGCCTACTCGAGGGGCCATGTCACCCACTTTGGGAAACACTGGGCTAGAGTATATCCACTGCTCTTTCCTGCAGGATCACTCTTTTCATCTGGACCTCTCGTCATCTTTAGCTGATTTTGTCGTCCCTAGTTTGCATCGGTGTATGTGAACATCAGGCAATTGGCTGACTCAAACTTTGTGATTTGTGCATCTCTTTTGATTGTATCTAAGACCTTGGATAGCAACCCCGGTTTTCCAAATAAATGCATGGCACTCACCACCTTTTTCTATGTGAATATCTCAAGACACGATCTGTCTCTGTCATACCATTGTCACTTTTTGTTCACCCAGCCCTCTCATTCTGGCCTGGCCTTTCTCACTTCTCCAGTGACTCTGTAGCGAAATGACAGGAGAGCTGAGAGCAGGATTGACTTAGGAACAGAGTGTCAGAAACCAAGCAAAACGGTCTTGTTCTCTCAGCTAAAGAAACAGAGGCACAACTGGCCAAGAGAAGAATGGACCAGACTTGACCAATCTTGGACCAATAGTCACCATGCAAAAAAAAAAAAAATGAGAGTCAGTGTAAATGTACCCAGAAATCCTAATCTAAAGCTGGACCTGGTGCTTGGAGCTCACTCTAACAGAAAAGAGCAAGCACGATATGAGTATGTTTCTTACTCTTTGTAAGAATTCCTTTGTCTTACTGTATTATTCACAAACCTTTTCAGGAGCATATGTTTTCATTTTCTGAAGGTGAATCTGCCAAGAGGGAAAGCTAGATTTCAGAGGAAATGGAGGGAAACAACTAAAACTAGTTCTTGAAAATGAAAGCAGGGCTACAACCAGAGCTATTTATTAATTCATGTATTTGCCTATAGATGTGTATCTAATAGTCTGACCCTCCTTTTACATACTGACAGATGTAGTGTCATGTTTTGAGAGAAAACTGAGGTTGGGGCTCTGGGAAATGGGCCTGAGCAGCCAGTCATTCCCATGTAGTGGGATCCTTTCCTGGGATTGCTTTTCTAGGTGGCAATAACGCACCCCTGTCCTTTTCCCCTGTTGTTAGATGTGGAGTCAGTGCTGACGCACAGAAACCCCGTGGACAAGGGCTACCCCAGCCAGGTCCCATCCTCACAATGGTTACTGCTTGTGGCCTTTTTCTGCATCTGCTATGAAATCCATTTCATTGAGGATAACTTTCTTTTTTTGGCTGATCCTTGAGTTTACTAAGGGTAATATCTTTCCTCGGGAACTGGTTCCTCCTCCTTCTCCCTAGGGAGGTTTTGGTTGTTTTTTTTCAAATGTCTAATGATAAATTAGTTTAGTGGTTTTCATAACTCCAGTCCAGCTAAATTCAATTGTCTTCCTGCTACTTAGACTTCTACCTCATCATCACCTACTAGTGAGGATTTTATTTATGTATTTCATGATACTGCTTATGTTTTTATTGTTATATGAAATAATCCAGTGTTGAAAGCATTGACAGTATTGACCCTGCATTCTCTTCTAAAAGTTGTATGGTTCTTATTG
>NW_022103899.1:38769758-38785118 GCF_000313985.2 Echinops telfairi | reverse complement strand
TTTCGATAAAATAATAACAATAATAAAACCAACAACAACAAAATCAGAGAAGATAATGAATGTTGATGAGAATGTAGAAGGATTGGAAACCTTATTATCCATTGTTGGTGGGGGAGTGAAATGACGGTTATCAAATAAAACAATATGGTATTGCCTCAAAGAACTAAAAATAGAACTACATATAACCCAGCAATTTAAGTCCTAGGAACTTATGCCAAGGACTTGAAAGCAGAGACTCAGGCAGAGACTTGTACACAGTGTTCATTACAGCACTTTTCACAAGAGCCCAAAGGTGGAAACCACCTAAGTGCCCTCAACAAATGATCGTATACACAAGCTGTGGTGCATCCACATTGTAGTTGTTAGATGCCATCAGTTGGTTCCAACTCATAGCAGCCTGATGTACAACCCATCCCATGGTGTCAAGCACCACCCTGTCCTGTGGCATCCTCACAATTGATGCTCTGCCTAAGCCCATTGAAGAAGCCACTGTGTCCATCCATCTCATTTAGAGCTTTCCTCTTTTTCATTGCTTTTCCACTTTATGAAAATGATGTCCTTCTCCGGGGACTGATATCTCCTAATTATATGTCCAAAATAGGTGAGATAAAATCTCACCATCCTTGCCTCTGAGAAGCACTCTGGCCATACTCCTTCAAAGACAGAGCTGTTTGTCCTTCTAGCAGCCCATGGTGTTTTCCATGTTCTTCACAAGCAACACAACTCAAATGGTTTGCCTTTTTGATGTCCAGCTTCCACATGCTTGTGAGGCAATTGAAAGTAACGTTGCTTAAATCAGGTATACCATAGTCCTCAAAGTGACGTCCTTGCATTTCAGTATTTTAAAAGGTTTTGGTGCCACAGATTGACCCAATGCAATGTGTCCTTGGCTCTCTTGACAGCTGCTTGCATAGATTGTGGATCCAAGCAAGACAAAATGCCTGACAACGTCGATCGTTTCTCTCTTTATCGTGATGTTACCTAGTGGTCCAGTTGTAAAGACTTTTTTGATCTTTATTAGCAAGTGCTTCAAATCTTCCTCACTTTTAGTAAACAAAATTGTGTCATCTGCGTATCGTAAGTTTTAATAATCCTTCCTCTGGTCCTGATGGCCTAATCTTCTTCATATTATCCCATTTGTCTGATTATTTGCACAGCATACAAATTGAATAATTATGGTAAAAATATACAACCCTGACACATAACTTTCCTGATTTTAAACCTTGTTCTGTTTGCTCAATGGCCTATTGATCCATGTAAAGATTCCACATGAACACAATGACGTGTTCTGGAAATTCCATTCTTCTCGCTCTCAAATATTCTCTGCTTTCAGTCAACATCCATCTGACATCAGCAATTTTTATTCTTTGTTCCACGTCCTCTTCTGAATCTTATCTGAGCCTCAGGCAGCTCCCTGTAGTGTACTGCTGCAACCTTTATTGCATGATCTTCAGGAAAATTTTACTTGAACACCATATAAATTACATTGTTCTATAAAGTGAACACTTTCTTGGGTCATCTTTCTTGGAAAGGGTAAAAATATGGATCTCTTCCAGTCACTTAGTCAAACTGCTGTCTTCCAAATTTCCTGGATAGACAAGTGAACGTTTCCCATACTTCCTCAGCTTGTTGGAACATTTCAATGGGTATCCCATCAATTCCGGGAGCCTTGCTTTTGGCTAATGCTTTCAGGGTAGCTTGGACTTCTTTCAGTACCATTGGTTCTTGCTCAGGTACTACATCTTGAAATGGTTGAATATTGAGTATTTCTTTTTGGTACAGGGAATTCTGAGTGTTCTTTCCATCTTTTGATGCTTTCTGCATCATTCAGCAATTTTCTCATAGCATCTTTCAATATTGCAACTCAAGGATCCATTGATCTGGGGGGACCTTAGCACAATGTTAGATGGCAGAACCTGGATGGTCTTTCCCATCTCCCCCACGTGGTTTAAGTCTTTAGTGAATCCCCTATGACCATAATGGGGGGGGGATGTTAAGAGCCTTGCTATCAGACAGAAAACATTGTTTAATTGATTATGGCAGACAGAGTTAGGATAACATGTAATACCCTATCATTTGATCTACTTTTTGACCCATTTTAAAGCTTTTTCAATTTTTTATATTTTCTGTTTTCTCTTTGATTGAGATTTTTTTAAATCATTTTATTGGGGGCTCTTACAGTTCTTTTAATAATCCATCCATCCACTGTGTCAAACACATTTGTACATATGTTACCATCATCCTTTTCAAAACTTTTTCTTTCTACTTGAGTCCTTGGTATCAGCTCCTTGTTTATTTCCCTTCCTTCCCCCACCCTCCCACCATCAAGAACCCATGATACATTTTAAATTATTATATTTTTCATATCCTACACCATCCACTGTCTTCCTTCACCCATGTTTCTGTTATTCACCACTCTGGATGGGGTGGGGATTATATGTCAATCATTGCGATCAGTCCCCCCTTTCTCCTCCCACCTTCCCCCTACCCTCAGGGTATCACTACTCCCATTATTGTTCCTGAGGGTTTTATATGTCCTGGATTCCGTGTTTTTTGAGCTTTTATCTGTGCCAGTGTACATGCTCTGATCTAGCTGGATTTGTAAGGGAGAACTGGGGTCATGATATTGGGGTCAGGGTGGGGGTGCAGGAAGCATTAAAGAACTAGAGGAAAGTTATGTGTTTCATCGGTGCTACACTGCACTCTGGAATGGAGTTCCTTGGTTTATAGGTGCAGAGACATGTGTCATGAGTCATCCCAATTCATTGGAATAACATCATGCTTATTGCTTTTGTTTTATCTTCCAATTCATTGTTTAGTGCCTGAGGTCTTAAAAGCAGCAGAAAAGAATAAGTTTTTAGTCCTCTGGCACAACAGAAAAAGAAGATGTGAATGTGTGGAATGTATAGATAACTGCCTCCATGATCAACCGCCTCCTTTTCCATGAGCCCAGGACTGGATGCTACCCAACTACCATGACCAAATATTGTCATCATAGACTCTGTAGAAGAATTTTGATCAAATGAGAAAAAACATAGAAATTAATTTCAGTTTTTTTATGGAATCTAGACTTTATGAAGGCAAATAAGGCAGATGAATCCCTCAATATGTTGACCTGAAATAATCTTTAATCCTGAAAAAATATCCTCTGACATCCTCTTGAACCGGAAAAGTAGTTTAACTGAGCCGGTAGAAGTGGAAGACCTGGCACAGTGTGCTCTTTTAAGAATTATCTGTATATGATCAAATGAAAATAGAAACTTGAAAGATTAGATGGGAACCTCGTGGGTCAGGGATTTTAGGTGAATGAGAAAGCAACAACTCAGGAAAGGAGAGTGAGAATGGTTGTCCAACTCAAAAAACATATTTCATAGAACAATCATTGTGAATGGGGGGAGATTGGTTACCCAAAGTCCTTCTGTAGGCAACTGGACATCCCCTTACAGAAGGGTCATGGGGAGGAGATGAGCCAGTCAGGGTGCAGTGTTGCAATGATGAAACATACAACTTTCCTCTAGTTCTTAAATGCTTCCTTGCCCTGCCCCGCTTGTCATGATCCCAATTCTACCTTACAAATCTGGCTAGACCAGAGGATGTAAACTGGTACAGATAGGAACTGGAAGCACAGGGAATCCAGGACAGATGAACCCCTCAGGACCAGTGGTGATAGTGGGATACCAGGAGGGTGAAGGGAAGGTGGGGTAGAAAGGGGGAACCTATTTTAAGGATCTACATATAACCTCCTCCCTCGGGGACAGATAGCAGGGAAGTGGGTGAAAGGAGACATTGGACAGTATAAGACATGAAAAAATAATAATAATTTATGGATTATCAAGGGCTTATTAGGGAGGGAGGAGCAGGGAGGAGGGGAAAAATGAGGAGCTGATACCAAGGGCTTAAGTAGAAAGTTAATGTTTTGAGAATGATGATGGCAACAAATGTACAAATGTGCTTGACATACAATGGATGGATGTATGGATTGTGATGAGTTGTATGAGCCCCCAGTAAAATGAGTTTTAAAAAAAGAAGAATAAACAAATCTGTTTGGGAATAAGTACAGCCAGGTTGTTCCTTAAAAATGAGGATGGAGAAATGTTGTCTTTTGTGCTTTAGACCTGTTATCAAAGGGACATGTGGAGAAAGACATGTTTGGTCAAGTGTAGGGTCAGCAAAAGAAAGAAAGATCCTCAACCAGTTAGGATGACGCAGTAAGTGCGCCAATGAGCTCAAACATGCCAATGATGAGGATGGCACAGTGTGAGTGTTCTGTCATCCCATTGTGCATGGAGTGACTGAGTTGGCACCCAGCCCCCACACAACTGTATAACATAAGGAGCTCTGGCAGCACAAAGGTTAAGCACTTAGCTGCTAACTAAAAGGTTGGCAGTTTGAACCCATCCAACTGCTAATGAGAAAAATACCTGGAAATCTGCATCTCTAAAGACTATGGCTTGGGGGATTTTTAAAGGGTAGTTCTACTGTGTCACAAGGTTAAAAAAAAGTTTCAATAGCATGCATGATCTTTTGTAAGCAACTAAGGCAGACCCTATCTTCAAAATTACTACAAATGCCTATGCAATCTCTCTGTGACATTGTTTCACATCCCTGAATAAAACATGGTTGAAAGTTTCAAAAAAAGAAATAATTTATCCAGCCCTGCTTGATGCTTGCCCTCATGAAGAGAGCACTGAAGATATGGGTGCTATAGCTAAATGTAGTGAAAAACTAGTGAGTTCCCAGCCAGCAGAAAGAATAGCTTTCGGGGCCTTAAGGGCTTGTTTGCAAATAAGCAGACATCTAAGGGAGGCATCAACTACGTCCACATGGAAGAAGCACATCAGCCTGTGTGACTCCAAGGTTGTAAATAAAATAATGCAAATATAAAAAGAGAGAATGGTATCAGAGCTTATATCATGAACATCTGGTTTGAACAAGACTATGGATAACAGTGGAAGCCCAGAATCCATTTGCGGGGTCTGCACATGGATTAAGCCACCAGCGAAATCCCTCTGATCATATTTGAGGAATGTGAATTGCCCTGTTATCAATTGTAAAATTGATTACATCAGATGCACAAAATGTAGTAACTTACTGTTTGATCTCCTTTTTGACAGATTTTAAAGTTGTTTCAGTTTAAATCAGTAGTTCTCAACCTTCCTAATGCTATGACCCTTTCATACAGTTCCTCATGTTGTGGTGACCCCCAACCATAAAATTATTTTTGCTGCTACTTCATAACTATAATTTTGCTACTATTATGAATCATAATGTAAAGATCTGATATGCAGGGTGTATTTTCATTGTTACAAATTGAACATAATTAAAAGTGATTAATCAATCACAAAGCAATATGTAATTATACATTGTGAGATATTTATGTGTTTTCTAATGGTCTTAGGCGATCCCTGTGAAAGGGTCGTTCAACCCCCAAAGGGGTCGTGACCCACAGGTTGAGAATAAAGTTGTTGTTTTTTTTCATAAAGTTTACTTTTTGAAAAGCTTATTTTCGCTGGTTTAAATAAAAGTGAAGTGGAAATACACATGGACTAAGCCCCTGGTGAATCCCCTCTGACCATGGACCACCAATGTGAATGTTCTTGCTAAAATGCAGAATGGTTTGGAGAATGAATTATTGAAGTACTTAGGTTACAATTTACCACCCTATCATTTGATATCCCTTATGATCTCTATTTAAATTCGTTCTAGTTCTTAATATTTTTCTGCTTTCTTTTTGATTGCTGTTTTTATCACTTTCACTTTGTTATTATTGTTAGCTTTTGTTTTTATTTTTTAATGTTTTATTATCGGTGAAATCCAGGATAGGTAAATCTATAGAGACAGTAACTGAATTAATGGTTCTTTGAGCATATTGCAGGAGAAGTTGGGGGAAAATGGGAAACAAATAACTGAGTACAAGAATGAGGAAAATGTTCTAAAACTGACTGTGGTGATTATTGTAAAACTCTTCTTAATGTGACTGAACTATTGAATTGTATGATATGTAAATTATATGCTAATAAAGTTGTTGATAAAGAACTATTTTTTAGGAAATTTTTAAAAATAAAGATAATGTATACACATAAAAAGTAAAAAGAAGAAAGAAAAATAAATCATTTCCCCAGGGATAAAGATTAGAAGGTAAGAATGCAGCAGGGCAGGGGTTGGGAGTTGGGGAGGGGATGGAATTGATAAGAGGGCTATGACATTGCAATCAATGGGGTGAAACAAAATAGATACAAATTTTTTATTAAAAACTGGTTTGCTCACTCAAATCACAATGGAAAGTAAAAACAAAAAATTCTTTTTATAAATGTTTAAAATGAACCCTGAGAGAGTGTCTTCTAAGAAGTTGAGGATGATTGATTTAAGGGGATCCTAAATTGCATGGTAATACATCTAATGTTAACACAAATCCAATTCCCCAGAGTCTTGAAATGCAGATGATCCTTGAGAACATGAAAGCTAGACTTAAATAACATATAATTGTGCAGATTTCCTAAAAATCTTATTTAAACATCTCCCCCTTTCTGAATTTCTTCTTAGGAAAACTTTTAAAGTAAAGGTCCTAAAGACAGGACCATTAATTTGGCACACACAGACACCACTTACATAACACTTTATCTTTGCCACTGGAAATACAGATACCTTAGAAATAAATAGATGACCCTTTTTAACCCATGCAAATTAATAGTGCCTGCAAGCATCATATAAAAGAAAATTAACACAGGCACTAAAGAACATTGGGGGATGAGCTTTAAGAATGAAATGTTTGGATACTCCATGAAAATATGTTAAAAAGCTACCATACAATGGGGTAGTTCACGGTTTAATTTTCCCCTCCTTTCAGACCCAAATACATCTACTTCATGTTAACTGCCTATTGATTTCAAAAAGCGATCTGGAGTCACAAATGCATGTGATGATTTGGAATGAATTAGACTCCAGCTATATATCACTTGTTCTCTACGAGAGAGAAATTCATAAATCATACAAGTACCTTGAAATACAGGTTTTGCTAAAGTATGGCAACATTTTTTTCTCTGTTAAATAGGTTTAGTAGTCTCTTATGAAATTTAAATTCCTACTTCCTCAAGGACAACATTCACCTTCATTAGCTCGCTGTCTGTTTTGCGGGGGGACACATATTTATTATTCAGTATGCTATAAGAGTTTGGTATCCAAACTTTACTGAAGCTTTGCAATGTGTAAAAGCTTAATTTAGTGATAGTTACTTAATTTTTACATGAAAACAGTAGGAATTAGGTAAATAGTTATCAAGTCGATTCCAACGAATGTCGACCCAATAGAGCAGAGGAAAACGGCCCACAGGGTTTTCAGCGCTGCTAATCTTTATGGAAGCAATGACATGGCTTCTCCGGGAGAGTGTAATTGTTGACCTTTCAGTCAACAGGCAACTGCTTAACCATTGTACCACCACCTCTCTAATGGTGGCGCTAGGACATGGAATTGTATCAGCTGAGAACCAACCAAACGTGATGGACACACAGACACTCAGCTATTGACTTGCATTCCCAGCATGCATTCAACAAACATACAAGTCTGGACTAACAGTTCTATGTCAGGAACTTTCTTGGCACCGAAGACAGATCAATGGATGAAATAAATTCATATCATCATTAAGCTAATAGTTCAGCAAGGGTGAGAGACTATATACAGTGAAGTAAATAAGTAATGTCAGCTGAGGTCCAGGTGAGTGCTATGAGGGAAAAAATAAAGCAGCTTTGAGGGACAAAGAGTGGAGTCACTATTTTTGGAGAGCGATTTAGGGAAGGCTTCTGGAAGGAGGGGACATGGAACAGGGCCTTGAAGGAAATGAGAGCGCAAGCTTTGCAAATATGCCCCAGAGGAAGATGCGTCCTAACAATTAGTGCTAGGTAGCAATGTCCCCAAGTACTGCATAAAGCAAACCTGAAAACCAGCTGCAAGACTAACGTGGCCTGAGTTGTGCAAATCAAGGGAAGAGTTGCTGAAGGAAATTGAGAGAGGTAGATGGAGTAAACCTTGAAGTATTTTCAAGAGGGTTCAGAGCCATGGATGGGGCATAACGCACTTTTCATTTAGATTGATGTGTTGAGAACAGCTGGAGAAGGGACATGCTTTGTACAGAATGCAAGTCAGGTAGTAGGAGACTTACCGGTTCTTTCCCCCCTGACTTTGACCTTGCTGTCGTAGACTTTGACATCCATGTTGTAAGACTTTGGAGACAGTAGTTAGCTTTCTCTAAACCTAGTTTCTGGCTGTCTCCCTGGCTGTGGGATTTTCCGGGCGTCTTCTTGAACCCTAAGCATCTCTGATCTAATTCAATTGTGCTTGCCTGGTCACCTTAACAGGTATGGTGACAGACTTGACCATAAATTTGAACCTCTCTCCTCTCTTTCGTCTACTTCACCTTTGAGGCGAGTTTTATTGTTGTCTGAGTCACACGCTGTCGTGCCACTATTGGTCATTGAACTGTCTGTCCAGTGAGGAGACGTGTGATATCAAAGTTGTATCTTACAGTTCCGCTGCTGCCATGGAATCTACTGCCCTTTGACTTAAAAGGCTAAATTGCTGCAGATTTTGGAGAGCAAAGCATATCACTTTCAAACATTGTCAGATTTTGTTTGTTAATTCTATCTATTCTGAACGGTTCTTCTGGACGATGTTTATTTCACTCAACAAATATTACTGAGCACCTGAAGCACTGGTCCTGGAAAGGCATGCTATTTGGTCCTATTACTGTGGGCACCAGATAGAAAAGATTTCTGTTTCCTGGATCTTTTGTTGATTAATATATAGGTAGTGTGTATAAAAATCAAGTAATGAAATAGTTACTATTTTTAAATGACTGTGGGTTGTGAATTTGGGCCGGGGGATGTGTGCTTACATTTTCAGGCCTTCAGCTCAGCACTCAACAGTTCAAACCGCTCTATATTAAAAAGGAAAAACAACCCAAACTCACTGCCATCAAGTCAATGATGACTCAGGGCGACCCCGGAGGACAGGCTGGACCTTGCCTGTGGGTTTCTTTATGGGAGGAGCCGGCCTCATCTTCCTCCCGCAGAGTCCGCTGGTGGTTTAGCAGCCATCTTTGTGCCAAGCATTTTGCCCTGTGACGTAACTACAGAATGTATGCATTCTCATTTTAAAGATTAGGAAACTGTGGTACTAAGTGGCCCATGACCACGATATATGAGAAAGTGGAAGAATTCCACCCCAGGTCAGTGACATTCAAGCTCACCTGATCACCCCAAGAGGGTGCTAGTGTTTGCAAACTGCAGAACGTGTTTGATGGCAAAGAAATCAGTTGCTAAGGAAAGCAAAATTGGGCTTATAAGTCTTTGCCATCAAAATCACATTTCTGTTCAGTCAGTTTGCATTTCTCCAGAGAAAGAGGAACATTTCTTTTTAAATGCACACGTATGAGGATTTATGTCATTGACTCCTCTTTAGGGCTTGCATGCTGCTAATCTACATTTTCTTCTCGTTGTTAGGCTGCGGCTTCCCCATAAATAAAAGATTGCAAAAGGCTGTTACGCTACATCAAGGAAACACTCCATTCTCAGGCTTGACAAGCTTTGGTAAAACTGTAGTGATCTGAGTGAAAAACGTCCTGCCTGGTACTATAGTGAACAGATGAGCTCACCCCTGGTATGCAAAGCTGCCGAATTAGCTGGTTAAACAGGCTGCTGAGATCATTACATTGTCTGTTTTGTGACACATTACACCGGTGCACTTGGGATTAACCTGTTCTCCGGTGTCTACTTCTGATCAGTTTTGAGACAGCCTTTTATCTGATGACGGCACACAGACATCAAAAGAGAAAGAGGTGTGGGTGAAAAGAAAGGACTCCCATAAGGCACAAGAGTTAAATTTTCTATTTAAATTACTGAACATATAGCCCTTATGTCCACAACTTTAGCTGCTCTCTACAGACCTCTGCTGGAAATTATAGGTATAGGTAAATATGAACATATTTTCCTTTCTAACTCATTGTTTGCATTTGACTGTCATAGGCTCAGGAACTAAATTGAGAATATCATGGCATATACAGCACACATTACTTTTTGCTCGATTTGAGAAAGGATACTTTGCATTTACAGCAGTCCTCAACCTTCCTCCTGCCGCGACCCTTTCATACAGTTCCACATGTTGTGGTGACCCTAACCATAAAATTATTTTCGTTGCTACTTCATAACTGTAATTTGCTATTGTTGTGAATCAGGTGACCCCTGTGAAAGGGTCACTTGGCCCCCAAAGGGGTCGCGACCCACAGGTTGAGAACCGCTGGTTTAAACTAGTATTGTAATACTAGACTTTAGATTAATTGTGATATTTATTTAGTTAGCATATATTTGTACATTTGCCAAGCACCTACTATGAACTTAGTAATTATAATTGTCTGTTTTTTCATTTATTATTTCTATATTCTGTTAATATTCTTGAAGCCCAAGTGGAATCATTGATTTTGAAGTTAAAGTGGCACATGATTTTAAATATATATGTGTGTGTGTGTATATATATATTCCTAAAGATTTTTATGGATCTTTAGTTCCATAACATTATCTTAAAGAGGAAAAATTATTTAGGCTTTCTGATTATAGAGGAATGTAGTGCACATAGATTCCACCATCAGTGATAATTTAGATAGAGAACAATTAAGAGAATAAATAGAAAAACATACCCATTAACAGCCCCTGGCATCTCAAATTGAATTTAACCAACTATTGAGCCTCTGGCTATAGGACGATGCAATTTAAAGCAGGTATAATAGATTTTAGCAACTTAAATTTGTTTGTCACACTGTACCAACTAACATATTAGTTAAATGAGGCAAGAAATTTCCCTACATGTTAATGAACATAAAATTTAACTCCTGCTGTCCATTTTTCCTGCTTTAATAGCTGTGCTTGACTTGATAGGCCAGCAATCCAATGAGGTGCTTGAAAACAAGGATACAAGCTTTGGGCATGAGGTTTAACTCCATCACAGCTGGATCACATTTGGATACTTCCTTGTTATTTAAGAGAGCTGTAAAAGGAAATCCTGGTATATTTCTCCCTACCAATTTCCCACAATTTCCCTAGTCTTCAACTGGCCTATGATCCATGGATTTGGGACTTGCCCACCTCCAGAACTACACAGATAATTTCCTTGAATTGTAGATCAGCAAATACTAAATCCATGGGTCAGGCACCCTGCATCTGCCTCACCTGGTTTCAGGGACTGAGGACCTTAGAATTGATGGATCAGATAGTAGGTTGTTGCCTCACCTCTGGAAACCAGGGATTATGTGTTGATGTACAACTGAAGGAGAACAAACTTTACAAGAATATCCATTTATATTGGATTTAGGCAACATCCTCAAAGAACCTGATTGCCTTTCCACTCACATCAGATCGCAAAATGGAAAATAATTAAAGCATATTATATTATGGAAAAACAATCAGTTCAATGAAAGCCAACCCACTGAGAATTATGGACTAACCAAGTTGACACATAACATTAACCGTTACATTGGTGATGATGCCACGATTGTAGATGTGTCAGTGAACTTGGCATAGATTCTACAAAACAAAATGTTTCATCAATTTCCCAATGTACTGGATAATATAGTGAACAATCCCAGTGCTATGGGACACACAAGACATGTAGATTTGTCTTTTGAAAGATATTGTGGGGAAAATGACTTTGAAATCAGATTTTCCTGAATTTGAATCTCACAGTGCCACTTAGTAGCTGTGTGAACAAGGAGATTTTGACATCTTTGACATCCTATTTTCTCAACTGAAAAATGGGATTTAGTAATCCCATTAAGCTACACCTTAAGGGGTAGCTGTAAAGGTTTTAAAGTACCTGGCATATGGAAAATAAGATATAGATTCCCACAGTATCCTTCTTTAATTGGGAAAAAGCCAGGTATATGCATTAGAAAATTATAAATGAAACAATGTAACAATAGCACAAAACTGCATCTGACAAAATGCAGCAGCCCTGCGTTGTATGAAAAATTCTGTCATCAGTCAATTGTGTTTCCCAGGGAAGTATCAGGGAGACAATGGTGCCAAGATGAATCCTGGAAGATGAGGAGGAGAATTTGTATCATTTGAGAGATGGGAGTCATTTTATTCCAAGAAGGGAGTACAAGCTGGATTGCTTGGTTGCAATAAAAGTTAATCCAGTTACAAAGATACCATGCCAATGAAAAGTTCTAATGAGATCCTACACCCTAGCAAATGACCCACTTATTTAAATACCACAATGTTCAATACTACAGAATTCCTTGATGACACGACACTTTATTCAATCACTTGCAATTGGTTGTAATGTAATCAACATGGAAATTGAAGACACTTGATTTGAAGTCAGCACCTCGCCTCTTTAGTTATCATTCTCCACAGAATCCAAGTTCAGCTTCTAGTCGACTGGGTTCGCTTTTTTGAGAAAGGTCTTTCTGTGCTTTCACTACTCTGTTCTGAGACCATTTCTGCACACAGGTCACAGGGTTTGCCATCTGTCCCTACCTTAATCTCCACAGAGGACACATTGCATTCATTTTAATTTATTGATTATTAATCTGATTAAATTTGTTCACCAAGACCTTTGTGAGTCATGAATAGTAAAAGTGGAACAAATATGGAATATCTGGACACCTTTATAAACTCTTTATAAGAGCATATGTAGGGTGACCTTTTGAGAGGAAAATATGTGAATAACTTAAAAGTCATATGCTCTTTGATTCAGAACTGTAGTTCTAAGATTATGCATATAGATATTTTTTCACATTCACTACCCATCTGTTAATTTCTCATACTGTGGGGGCTTACATGTTGCTGTGATGTTGGAAGCGATGTCACTTGTATTTCAAATACCACCAAGGTCACCCGAAGTGATTAATTTCAGCAAAGCTTCCAGACTTGCACTAATTTTTTACCCACTCTAAATGTAGGTGATCCAACAGAATTCACAAATTATAGAACAATTATTTGATATCACATGCAAATAAGATTTTGCTGAAGATCTTTCAACAACCATTGCACAAGTACATTGACAGGTTGCTGCTAGAAATCCAGACCAGATTCAGAAGAGGACATGGAACAAACACTGTCATTGCTGATATCAGATGAATCTTGACCGGAAGTAGAAAGTGCCAGAAAGATTTTTTGCATGTATTTTATTGACTATGCAAAAGCACTCAACTTTGTAGATCATAACAAACTTATGGACAGCCTAGAGAAGAAGATAATTCCAGATCACTTAATTGTACTTATACAGAACCTATATATAGATTAAGAGGCAGTTATAGGAACAGAACAAAGGCGTATTGCATGGTTTAAAATCAGGAAAGGTGTGTATCAAGATTATATCCTCTCCCCATACTTAATAAATCTGTATGTTGAGCAAATAGAGAAGCTAGCGTGTATATAAGGAAGAATGTGGAATCAGAATTGGAGGCTTTTTAATAACCTGTGATATACAGATGACACAAGTTTGCTTATTAAAGGTGAGGAGGACTTTAAGTACTTGCTGATATAGATCAGGGATTGTAACCTTCATTATGGATTGAAACATAATTTAAAGAAAACCAGAATCCTCACAGCCAGACTAATAGTTAACATCATGTTAAACAGAGAAAAGATCAATGCTGTCTAGGATTTCATATTGCTTAGATCCACAATCAATGCCGATGGAAAGAGCCGTCAGGTGAACAAACAATACAGCGATGCAGTTAAAAGATCACACATTGGGTAAATCTGCTGCACAGATATCTTTAAAGTGTTGAAAAGCAAGGATATTACTTTGAGGATTAAGGTGTATCTCACCAAAGCCATGATGTTTTCAATCATCCCATATGCATGTGAAAGTTGGACATTGAATAAGGAAGACCAAAGAACAATCGATGCTTTTGATTTATGGTGCTGGCGAAGAATAGGGAAGGAACCATGGACTTCCCAAAGAACAAACAAATCTGTGGAGGAAGAAGTACAGCCAGAACACCCCTTAGAAGCAAGGATGGTAAGGCCTCATCTCATGTACTTTGAGCATGTTATCTCTCGGAGAGACCAGTCCCTGGAAGAAGACGTCATGCTGAGTAAAGCAGAAGAAGAGGGAAAAACAAAAAAAAGAGGAAGATCTTCAACAAGATGGAGTGGCACAGTGGCTGCAAAAATGGGCTCAAAATGACATCAATTGTTGGATGGGGCAGGACTTAGCATTGTTTTGCTCTGTTGTACATGGGGTCATTATGAGTTGAAACCAACTCATTGGTGCCTAACAACAACAATATTTTCAAACTGTTCACAGATAATGGTTACACAGTTTTTTTATAGAATCTTTTGAAAAGATTGGAAACAAGCTAAACATTAATCAAGAGAGGGAATATAATGTTAATTGAGGCTAATCCATACTACATAACACTATAAAGCCATGAAAGTAATTTGATAAATATATGTTGATAAAGATTTCTCAGATAGACTGACAAGTAGTAAGAAAGAAGTGTTTGGAACAGCATGTATGCACTTGAATAGTCAGGCAACTCAACATCATTTATTGAGAGGGTGGTTCTTTTCCGCTGCTCTGTAGTACCACCTTTGTCAAACATCTAGGGTTTGCTCATACACTCTTTTATCATACATCTGTATGGCTCTGCTCCTGGACTCACTACTCTGTTCACTACTATTTGTCTCATGCCAATATCATATTGTCTTCTATATTTTGTAATATAATAAGTCTTGATATTCAGAATGAAATTTATTCTACTTCACGATTACCTTGGCTGTTCTTGGTCATTTGTATTTCCACACCTCTTGCAGCATCAATCAATTCTAATACAGATACAAAATTGGTTCTTTTAAGAAAAACTTGCATTGCATTGTTTGTACTTTCTCCAAGACAAAGCGTTCATTCATCTGGAAGTTTTTGGTACTTTCAATGCTCTTCATCAACACCTTGCTTTAATATACCAATTCTACCGTCTTCCTTATTCATTGCTCAGCCTTCATATGCAGAGGGGGTGTTTGAAAATAACCATGGCTTTTCCCTGGTGGTGTACTGGTTATGTACAGGGCTATTAACTGCAAGGTCTGAAGCTCAAAACCACCAGCACTGCTTGAAAGAAGACTGAACTTTCTACTCTGCATAGTTACCATCTTGGAAACCCACAAGGCAATTCTTTTTTTTTTTTTTTAATTTTTAAAATAATTTTATTGGGGGATCATTCAACTCTTACCACAATCCATAGATACATCGACTGTATAAAACACATTAGTACATTCGTTACCCTCATAATTCTCAAAACATTTGCTCTCAACAATGATGCTTCTTTTTTAAAAAATCGATTCTGCCACTCTGTGGCTTTTT
>NW_022103899.1:38766566-38768428 GCF_000313985.2 Echinops telfairi | reverse complement strand
TTTGACTTTCCTCTTGTCCCACTATCATGCTCAGTCTTCATTTGGGTTTCAGTAATTCCTCTTGGTTACATTACCCTTGATCATGTCCTACCAGGCCTCCTACACCCTCCTCACCACCAATTTGGATCATTTGTTGTTCCCTTGTCCCTAGGTTTGTTAACACCACTACCTTTCCCCCCACTTCCCCCTCTCCCATGTCCCCCCTGGAACTGTCGGTCCCATTGTTTTCTCCTCCAGATTGTTCATCCAGCCTATCTTATTTAGACAGACCTGCGGAGGTACTAACATGCACAAAAACTAGACAGAGCAAAACCACACAACAATATACAACAAAGCAACAACAACAAACCAATGACAAAAAAACCAAAACAAAGCACAACAAGAAAGAAAACCTTGTAGTTAGTTCAAGGACTGTTTGTTGGCCTTTAGGAGTGTTCTCCAGTCCAGTCTGTTGGGGCACCAAGCCCTGGCCCCAAAGTCAACCTTCCGCATTCCCTGGAGACCTCGCTGCTCTGTTCCCTTGCTGTTCTGTTGCACCCCCTTAGTGTTTTATCTCAGTGTGGCGGGATCAGATCGGGTGCAATTCCCACACTGTGTCTCTGGTGTTGTCCTGTGTAGGGCTATGGGTCAGTGAGGGCCATCATGTCTCATAGTGGGGCCGGCCATGTGGTCCTCTCTATTGACTGACTGCTCTAATCGGGAACATCATCCTCAAGGCCTGGTGGGGCAGGATGTGCTCCACTCTCACCTCCTTCCCCTTCATCTGCTCCCGTGTGCTCAGATCAGATATGTCTCTCTCCTAGAGCTGCAGATTCAGTGCCATCCTTTGAAATAAATTCTTCTGGGGGGAGGGGCAGGTCTCCATATAGTAGTTGGGGTTGAGGCCAGCCCCTCAGACCTCTCCACTGGTTCCCTACTCCACTGGTTCCCTACTCCACGCCGGCATGTTGCACTCATATCTTAGAGCACTGGATTGAAGTCTGGTCCCTCTTTCCCTGTGGAGATATAAACAATGCCCTCCCACAAGCCAATTCTTACCCTGTCTTGTGGAGTGGCTATGAGTTGGTATCAACTCAATAGCAGTGAATTGAGATCAGTTGCACCTTAATCCACAAGTTGACATCTTTGCTCTCTCACACTTTAAATAGGTCTTGTGCAGTAGATTTTCCCAAAGCAAATTGCTGATTTCCCAAATCAAATTGCTTGATTGCTGCTTCTGTGAGCATTGCTTGTGAATTCAAGTACCATGAAATGCTTGACAACTTCAATCATTTTCTCCATTTATCATGATATTATATATTGATTTAGCTAGATTTTATGAGGAATTTGGAATGTGAACACTTGAATTTAGATATAATTTTGTCATTTACTGACTTAGCTTGAGCAAATTTATTAAACCTCTTTTCAGCTTCTTTATCTATAAAATAAAGGTGATTTTTAAATATTGTATATTACTGTGCAAACCAAATAGCAGTATTTAATAAGACACTTAACATCATGTCTTGAAAGGTCTTTTGAACTCTAAAGATCAGGAATATTTCCTGATCTTTAGAGTTCAAGTATTCATTTTTATTTTAGGTTTTTGAGAAGGAACATTTTCATTAAATGCCTATATGATTTAAGCTCTAGTTTTTGTCTTCTATAAAATTATCATAAAATTTTCAAATGCCAGTAATTTTATGAGTTCACTTGTAATTAAAATAACCATAAAGATATGAAAAATCTAACTTGGAATATTAAATGAACATAAATAACTGTGAAAGCAAATCAGAAATTTAAAAAAAAATCATTTTATTGGGGCTCGTACAATTCTTATCACAATCCATATATACATCCATTGTGTCAAGCACATTTGTACATCT
>NW_022103899.1:38761825-38764115 GCF_000313985.2 Echinops telfairi | reverse complement strand
TGGGGCATGGACAACATAAAAGTGAGTGAAGGGAGATATCAGACTGTGTAAGATATGACAAAATAATAATTTATAAATTATTAAGGGTTCATAGGGAGGGGGGAGAAGGGAGGGAGGGGGAAAATGAGGAGCTGATATTAAGGGCTCAAGTCGAAAGCAAATGTTTTGAGAATGATGATGGCAACAAAGG
Source organism: Echinops telfairi (assembly GCF_000313985.2). Classification (NCBI taxonomy): domain Eukaryota; kingdom Metazoa; phylum Chordata; class Mammalia; order Afrosoricida; family Tenrecidae; genus Echinops; species Echinops telfairi. The sequence continues at coordinate 38,763,925 of NW_022103899.1, read as the reverse complement.
TACAAATGTGCTTGACACAATGAATGTATGTATGGATTGTGATAAGAGTTGTACAAGCACTCAATAAAATGATTTTTAAAAAATCATCCTATGGAAGACAAAATAAAAACTAATGTTAATAGCAAAGTAAAAAAAAAAACTCAATAGCAAAGAAAATGGAACATATTAAAAGCTAGAAAAATCTTAAAATGGGTCAAAATGGAGATCAAATGATGTGGTGTTAACTTTTAACCATCTATAATAATTCACTAACCAAAACACTCTACATGATAGCAAGGCTATTCACATCCCTGTCTAAGATCAGAGGGGATTCACCAGGGTCTTAATCCACATGTGTTTCCCCTTCACTTTCATTTTTAACTGAAACAACTTTTACATGGGTCAATAGGGAGATCAAATGATAAGATATTACATTTTAAGCTGATTAGTTTTTCCATAATTAACTTTCATCCCTCGATTGTTGTTAGACAAGATTCACCTACAGCTAAAAATCAAATTCTTGAAGGAAGGAGCTAACATGTTAATAAGGACCACATTATAAATATACTTCATTCCTTTATAATTGAATTAATCATTAAACTAGAAAATATTGTCATAAAATATTCCCCTTTTTAATTGTGGATCAATATGCCATCCATGTAGAATCATTTGCCTTCTCTCCTGCTTAGACCAGAAAATTAAGAGGCCTTTGTGGTCCTTTGTGTAGCATTGAATGTAAGCCTGCAGAACTCTGCTTATTAGCATAACATTAACATAATAAGGTAGCCACAATGCTAATCTCCAGAGCACAGCCTAGGATTTTAACATAATAAAACAGGAAAGTCCAAAAGTTGCTGATAGCCACAGCCAAAGGCAAAATCTGACTCTACAAGGTTTGGGCTCCACAGAGTGTCCATAAAAGGCTGAAAATTGTGGCCTGACAGTCCAGACCAGGCCCGTGCTCAAACTGAAGCCCCGCCCCACTGGCCAGTAGCATACCTACAGTCGCCTACCTCAGCCCAGACTCTGAGGCCCTTCAACATCATCGGTGACTGAGTTGCCATAGCACCCTGTCAACAGAGCAGTCTGACCCACTAAAATAGTAGGCCACAGAGAGTCCTAGAAAACACTCTTATTAGTTACACAGAGAAAGAGCTCAGGGCCCCTTAGTCTCCCAGAAACATGATGCCCAGTTCTTCCAGAATGACACACAAACAGTAACATACCACAACAATCTCAAGAAAAGAAGATAAACAAAACACAACAGCAGAGCTAGTGACACTCATAGAAGAATCAGAGGTGGATCGTGACAAAAATGAATGAGAAGGCTGCTTAGAGTAACACAGGAAATGAAGGAAGAAATGCAAAATAAAGCCAAAATAATAGAAGAGATGAGGTCCATGAAAGAGCGGATAAAGGCCACACACCAAAGGGGAATACAAGAGTTAATGCATGAGGTAGCCAAAGCAAAACACAAGATCACAGATCCAACCAACAGACTAGAAGAGGCAGAGATTCATACCAGACAGACAAACAGGTAAACTTCAACAATTGGGAAAGTCAGTCAAGATAATTAAAGAGGCCATAGAAAACCTGAGATCAATGACAGATTTTACGAAGGGGAACAATATTCAAATAATTGGTCTACCAGAACAAGACACAGTGAAAAGTCAACAGCTAAATTAGTGAGGGAATTTCATAAAACAAATTTCCTCACCCACCTTAATGAATGAGAATCAGAAACTCCTACGGGAAGCAGAGAGGACACCAATTAGACTAAACCCCAGGAAGAACTCACCAAGGCATATAATAATTAAATTATCCAACTTTGAGGAAAAAGAAAATTTTAAGAGCAGCAAGAGAAAAAAGGCAGTCACATGCAATGGTGCTCAGGTTAGAATATGTGCAGCTCTATCAGCAGACACCATGAAGAGGAGGAGAGAGTGGAGGAACATCTTCCAAAAGCTGAAAGAAAAAAACATCCCCCTCCCCAAATTCTTTACCCTTCCAAGTTATCCATTAAGATAGATGGTGAGATAAGGGTCTTCCAGGACAAGGAATGACTCAAAGAATATGCTGCAAGATATCCGACGCTGAAGAAGATACTGGCTGACTCACTAT
>NW_022103899.1:38758453-38761340 GCF_000313985.2 Echinops telfairi | reverse complement strand
CTCAAAGGATCAGTAGACCAGGAAACAGTGAGCATAATAAATATACATGTGCCTAATAAGAGACCCGTGAAATTTGTCATGTGATAAAAGGAATCACAGATTCAACAATCATAGTAGGTGACTTTAATACACCACTATCAGAGGAAGATCACTGTGAAAGAAGCTCAGCAAGAGGGCTACAGAGCTAAACACTACAATTAGGCAACTCGACTTGATAGACATTTATAGAACTTTCCATCCAAATGCAAATAAATTCATATTCTTTTAAAGTTCACATGACTTATTTTTGAAAATAGACCACATGTTGGGACATAAGTTGGGCCTGAGTAAGTTTAAAGAAATAGAGATTACTCAGATGTCCCTCTCGGATCTCCACACCATAAAGCTGGAGATCGATAAAAGGATAACCAGAAAACCAAGGACAACCAATTGGAGGATGACTAACGATCTTCTGTGACATGAATGTGTACTGGCTCAGATTAGAGAGGAAATTATCAAGTTTCTAGAAATTAATGTGAATGAGAATAAAACGTACCCAAACCTATGGGATACAGCAAAAGAAGAAATATTGATAGCTATAAATGCATATATGAAAAAAGAAGAGCATCATATGATTGATATGCTATCCCAAAACCTCCAGCAACTGGAACAGAGTCAATAGAACAACCCCTCCAATAGCAAGAGAAAAGAAATAATAAAAATCAGGGCAGAGTTAAAGGAATGGGAAGACAAGACAATAATGCAAAAAATCAATAGAGCAAAAAAGTTGGTTCTTTGAAAAAAATCAACAGAATCAACAGACCACAGCAAGCCTATCCAAGGAAAAGAAGGCGCAAACATCAATAGGCAGTAAGAGGGATGAAACCAGGGAAATCAAGATGGACCCAAATGAGATTTAAAGGATAATCACAAAGTACTATGAAAGTCTGCACTCCAATGAATTCAATTGTGGAAGTCATGGACAAATACTTGGGAAAACAATCCCTACCTAGATTATCCTAGATAGAAGTCAAGAACTTCAAAAGACCCATAACAAAAGAAGAAATAGATGTGTTTATCCAGAAACTACCAATGAAAAAAGCTGCTGGACCAGGCAGCTTCACAGGATAATTCTACCAAGGATTCAGGGAAGAGCTGACACTGATCCTCCTTATTCCAGAACATAGAAAAAGATGGAAACTTCCAAATTCATTGTACAGATCTGATATAACTTTGATACCCTAACTTGGCAAGGATCCCACAGGAATAGAGAACCACAGACCGATATCTCTAATGAACATAGATGCAAAAGTCCTTAACAAAATAGTGGCAAATAGAATACAAAAGTATATAAAACCTATCACCCATCATGATCATGTGGGATTCATTCCAAGGATGCAGGCAGGTATGGTTTAACATCTGAAAAATCTATCAATAGTATTCACCACATTGTGAAGAAAAAGGATATGGATATCACATGATAATATCAATAGATGCAAGAAAAGCATTTGACAATGTACAACACCCATTCCTAACTAAGATGCTCAAGAAGATAGGAATGGAAGAAAACTTTCTCAACTTAATACAAGCTATATACGAAAAGCCAACAGCCAACACATAGTCATTGGAGAAAAAATGCAAACAATCTCACTGACAAAGGGGACTGGACAAAGAGGCCCCTTGTCCTCAATTCTATTCAGCATCATACTGGAAGTCCTAGCTAACAACTTAATGTAGCAGAAGGACATTAAAGGCATTCAACTGGGAGAGGAGAAGGTGGAACTATTGCTGTTTCTAGATGACATGATTCTATACATTAAAAATCCCAAAAGCTCCACAACCGGTGTACTGACAGTAATAGAAGAATATGGAAGAGTGGTAGGGTACAAGATTAACAAACAGAAGTCTATTGGTTTTCTATATACATCAGACAAGACCATGGAAAAGGAGATCAAGAAGGAAGTACCCTTCACAATAGCCAAGAACAAATTGAATATATTTAACAAAAAACCCAAAAGACTTATACAAGGAAAACTATAGGACCCTACTACAGAAAACCAAAAGAGACTTTTGATAATGGAAGACTATCCCATGCTTGTGGGTCGGAAGTCTCAAACAACATGGTACCAAAATAATGACAGATAATCAGACCAATAGAAAAGAGCAGAAATCCCAGAAAGAAAACCATTAGCATATAGACAACTTATCTTTGACAAGGGTCCAAAAAAATCATCATTTGGGAAGTGGATGCTATCTTTAACAAGTGGTGCTGGCAGCAATGGCTATCCACCTGTAGAAAAATGAAACAAGATGCTTACTCCACCCCATGCACAAGAACAGACTCTAGGTGAATCACAGACCTAGAAGTAAACCCCCAAACTAACAGAACCATCAATGAAGAAATCGAGACAAACTGAAGAACCTTGGCTCAGGGAATACATAGGCTAACTGCAATAAGGATGGGTACACACACAGGTGAACCTGAAATCAACAAGTGGGCTATACTAAGGATAAAACCCCTGTGGGCTTTAAAGAACTTCAAGAGAATAACAAGAGAGCTCACAGACTGGGATAGGATTTTAGCAATGACAGAACAAGGAGCTTATTACTGAACTCTACGATACCCTCCTAGCCCGCAAAAAGAGGAAAATCAGTAACCCCCCCTGAGGAAGTGGGCAAAAGACTTAAAAATAAATTTCACTAGGGAGGAGACCCGAGTAGCCAATAAACATATGAGAAAATTCTCCGATCATTAGCCATCAGAGAAATGCAAATTAAAACAATCGCGAGATACCACAAAACAGTCTTGATAGCCCAAATCAGAAAGCAACGAATGTTGGAGGGGAGGTGGCCAGATAGGAACTCTCCTCCACTGCTGGTGGTCGTGTATATACATATAGCCTCTGTG
>NW_022103899.1:38753905-38758353 GCF_000313985.2 Echinops telfairi | reverse complement strand
AGTGGCACCACTCACTATTACTCCTAGTGATCCACTTGCAGCATTTTTGCTTCCTGTCCCAGCAACTCTGTGTTCCTCAGGCCTGGAGGTCCTGGTCCCAAAGGAAGGAACTCTCCCACCCAGAAACACAGCACGGATTCTACTGAACTGGCACCTGAGAATGCCCCCTGGTCACTTTGGGCTTCTCATGCCTTTGAATCAACAGATCAGGATGGGTGTCACTGTACTGTTGTGTAATTGATCCTGATTACCAAGGAGAAATTGGACTAGTGTTACATAATGAAGGTGAAGAAGAATATGTCTGGAATCTAGGAGATTCCCATAGGCCAACTCTTAGTGCTACCGTGCCCTGTGATTAAAGTAAATAGTAAATTACAGCAACCCAATCCTGACAGGACTTATAATGACCCAGACCCCTCGGGAATGAAGGTCTGGGTCACCCTACCAGGCAAAAAACCACAACTAGCTGAGGTGTTTGCTGAGTGCAAAGGTAAAACAGAATGGGTAGGAGAAGATGGTAGTTCAACCTATCAATTATGATCACATGATCAATTGCAAAAGCGAGGTTTGTAATTGTCAATGTATTTTCTTTTTATGTGCTTATTGCATATCTTTACTTTGTTCAGGTATGATGTATCAGATACAATTGGAGTCAGTGTGTTTTCATGTATATGTATGATAGATGCTTGTTCTGTGCCTCAATTTGCAAGATACACTACCTGTGGGACACCTAACTTGTGAACTGTGTTGCTGTAATTTGAGGTCCCTTTAAGACTTGCCTCACCACACAATTGGAATTTACATCTTGTGAGCTGGGGACTGACTGTTGGTGACTTGGCTGACAGTTGGTGACCTGCGTTGCTGATTGCTGCCTCTACCAGGATAGCCTGATTCTCTCTCTACAGAGGACTACCTGGCAGCCCTCAAGACTTGAAGGACTGCCAGTGTGTCACAACTCTCTCACAGGAGTGAGTTGCACTGAGCCATTTGTACTGCTTTATAAATTAACTGTTCATTTCGTGTATTATATATCCATCTATCTGTATATATTTTAACTGTTCATTTCTTGTGTTATCTATCTATCTTAATAAACATATAATTATTAGCAATCTGGTTTTGTCTCTCTAGAGAACCCTAACATAGAAGGAGCCCATAATTAGCAGAAAACTCCTCAAAAAGGACAAATATGGAGGGCTCACTTTACCTGACTTTAATACCTACTAGACAGCCACAATTGTCGAAACAACATGGTACCAAAATAATGACAGATAATCAGACCAATAGAAAAGAGCAGAAATCCCAGAAAGAAAACCATTAGCATATAGACAACCTATCTTTGACAAGGGTCCAAAAAAATCATCATTTGGGAAGTGGATGCTATCTTTAACAAGTGGTGCTGGCAGCAATGGCTATCCACCTGTAGAAAAATGAAACAAGATGCTTACTCCACCCCATGCACAAGAACAGACTCTAGGTGAATCACAGACCTAGAAGTAAACCCCCAAACTAACAGAACCATCAATGAAGAAATCGAGACAAACTGAAGAACCTTGGCTCAGGGAATACATAGGCTAACTGCAATAAGGATGGGTACACACACAGGTGAACCTGAAATCAACAAGTGGGCTATACTAAGGATAAAACCCCTGTGGGCTTTAAAGAACTTCAAGAGAATAACAAGAGAGCTCACAGACTGGGATAGGATTTTAGCAATGACAGAACAAGGAGCTTATTACTGAACTCTACGATACCCTCCTAGCCCGCAAAAAGAGGAAAATCAGTAACCCCCCCTGAGGAAGTGGGCAAAAGACTTAAAAATAAATTTCACTAGGGAGGAGACCCGAGTAGCCAATAAACATATGAGAAAATTCTCCGATCATTAGCCATCAGAGAAATGCAAATTAAAACAATCGCGAGATACCACAAAACAGTCTTGATAGCCCAAATCAGAAAGCAACGAATGTTGGAGGGGAGGTGGCCAGATAGGAACTCTCCTCCACTGCTGGTGGTCGTGTATATACATATAGCCTCTGTGGAAAGCAATCTGGTGATATTTAAAGCAAATTGAAATTGAGCTACTCTGTGGCCCAGCTGTCCCTCTACTGTGCATATACACAGAAGAGGTAAAAAATAGACCACGACTAGTCGTCTGCGCTCCAATGTTTATTGTGGTACAATTCACAATGATGAAGAATTAGAAACAACCTAAATTTCCATCAATGGACAAGTGGATTAGAAAACTTTGGCACATACACAAAATGGAGTACTACACATCACTAAAAAGCATTGATGATCACATGAAGCACATCGTCTCTTGGTAAGAGTTGGAGGAAAGTATGCTAAGCAAAGTTAGCCAATCAACAAGTACGAGGTGAATCCCGAGTTAAGTATAATCAGCACAGTAGGTATAGAAGAAAAGTCACTTATCTCACACTATACGAGTTGGGGTACAGGGTAGGGGACATACCAAACCCAAGGATGTTCATGTTATTCCACCACAAAGAAGGGGAGAGGGGGGAGATGAAAAGAGAAAAGGGGACTGGTAGACAATGGCACTGAGGGAGCAAGGCACTAACCCACCCAGGGGTTATGTCTCCACAGAATTGGGGGTGTGCATGCAGACCCCAAACCTTGTGCACCAAACCTTGAGGGTAGCATAACCACGTGGAGCAATGCATGAAAAGAGTGGACTACAGGGCTGGCCCCAAACAGTCAAACTGACCCCTTCCCTAGAAGTATCTGCTACAGAGGGCAACACTAAACCTACAGGTTGAGGAGAGGGCCCGCATGCCACGCCCACACAAAAGCGAACCAAGAAGGAAAGAGAGTGAGGGGCTAGATCCCATATCGGCATACCAAGTGTGGAGGATGGTGTCCCTGCACAGAGCTGCTAAGGTACAGAAAAGACTGTAGGGCCAACAACTGCTTGAGAGATTATGGCCCTTCCCTCGAGCATACCATGACAGAGATCAATGTTGCGGACACAAGGTGGGGAGTCAGGGCAAACCAAGAAGGGAACATAACAGATCAGCAATGGGAGCAAAGCAAAGTCACAAAGCCCCTGTGAGGAGCCCCCAGAATATAGTTCAGGCTAGGAGGGGCAGTTCCCAGAGGTCTCCCAGGACCAGTGGGCAGATAGTCAGTATACAGACCTGGAATTACTTATGCTTTTTTGTTTTTGTTTTTCCTAGTTATTATTACCTTTTTTCTCCTTATATTCAATCTTTTGTTTACTTTTTGTTTTGTCTTCGTTATTGTTGGTTTTGTCTACCTATATAAGACAGGCATTGGAAGCAACTGTGAGGAGAAAGCTACTGGACTGATGGTTCCAGAGGAACCTGGCGGTAGGAGGAGGCAGGGGAAGGGAGTGGTGAATAAACAATGCCATAGGCTTGGGAACAACTAGGGAATTAAAATCAACAACGAGGAAGACGTAGATATCTTGGGGGTCTTGGAGCAATGGCAATCTAGCTGAGAGAAATAACTAAGAGGCAGAAGAAGGGTGAGTGTGATGGTGGGGAAGGAGGAAGGTAAAAGGAATTGGGAAAGATCTAGGAATCAAAGCAATGGATAGAGGTATAAACATAGATGTGACCATATGTAAAGACATTAATACATAAAAATAGAGGTATTGGTCTATCTACATATATTTATATGGTAATACACTGAGGTAGGGACAGAATTTAGGCCTCTGCTCAAGTCTTGCCTCAAAGCAAGAACACTTTATTCTGGCAACCTGTCATTCTGGGTTGCTCACCCTCCCAGCATGATCGCTGAAGACAAAATGGGTGCATAAGCAAGTGTGGTGAAGAAAGTGGATGGTGCCTGACTATCAAAAATATAGCATCTGGGATCTTAAAGTCTTGAAGTTAAATAAGCATCCATCTTGGAGAGAAGTAACAAGCCCACATGGAAGAAGTACATGTGATCATGAGGTGTCAACAGGATCAGGTAACAGGCATCAGAAGACCACAAACAAACAAACAAAAAAAACCCATGTTGTTGAGAATGACGAGGTTTGGAGCAGAGACCAAAATTCCATCTGTAGAAAATGAGACATCCTCTCACTGAAGGGTCACAAGGAAGGGATGAGTCAACCAGGGAGCAGTATAGCATACAATACTCCTCTGGTTCCCTTAGGCTTCCTCACCCCCCACTATCATGACCCCAGTCCTGCTAGACTGGAGCATGTGCATAGGTAGAGATAAGAGATAGGAGCTTAGGACACATGGAATCCAGAAACAGGAATGGGAGCAGTGATACCAGGGAGATAGAGGAAAAGTAGGGAGAGGTGGGGAGAAAGGGGGAACTGATCGCAATGATCAACATGAAATGCACTGCCCCCCCGCCCCCCAAGGGGGATGAACAACAGAAACCATGGGGGAAGGGAGACAGTGGTCAGTGTAAGATATGAAAATAAGAATATTTTATAATTTATCAAGGGGTCA
>NW_022103899.1:38748154-38753805 GCF_000313985.2 Echinops telfairi | reverse complement strand
ATATATATATAGATTATCTTGTTCCACACATAGATTAAGACTCAGGTGAATGCCTTCGAACCATTGGAATTAATGAAATTCAACCTAACATTTTAGAAAAGGGGAGGAGAAAGGGCACTACTTATCAGACAGCTCACATCTGCACCTAATTTTATAGGTATTTTTCATAATTTATTGCTTAGTTGCAAATATAATGCTATAAACTAGGAATTAGTTCCTATGTTTTGTAGAGTAAAAGTCTGAAGTCCAAGGAGATCATTGAACTTGGCCCAGGTAGTTATTTACAATTCTGGGCTAAAGAAGTGAATCCAAAGTAGTGTTTTATTAAAACTATTTGATGATCATTAGTTGATTGTGTTTATTTTATCTATTATGCAATGGTAAAGTAGAATGTGTCTGTTAATATCTTTATATTTTATTTTTGTTTTATGTTTCTCTTATTGTACTTTTAAAGTTGTTATTGATTTTAAGTGTAATAATAACATGGCTAAAAAATAGCGGTGTTTTCCCTGGTAATTGTAGCCCTTTAGGACCAAAAAAGATCAAATTAATATTTGTCACTGTAATTGGACTTCAAAATCATACGTGTCAGTTAGAAAAACATCCTCGTATCTCTCCAGCTACCGTGTAGATTCATATGTATTAGAGTAGAACTCAACTTTTTAGGGCTTTTAGTAACTGATATTGGGGGGGGGAGTAGATTGCCAGGACTCTCTTTCTAGGTGTTTCTGGATGGGCTTCAACTTCACTTGCAGTTAGTGTCCAAGAGCGTTAGCCAGAAATGCATTTACAGAATTGCTCTGTCAAGTAGACAACAGTTCAAAAATATTTTTTAATAATTGTGCTATTCTGTAGTCAGCGGGAAGAATCCAATAGTATTGTTTCCATATACATCTAAAGGTAAGTGAAATATCACCCAAATTCTAAAACTGCTAACTGCCATTTACTTTTGTTATTACTTGGACACATCTTTTAATTCTTAAAGAGTTTTAGAACAGTGTTCTTCATGCTACAAATTATTATTAGGAATCACACTGGGAACATTTTCCTTGGGAGAAGATGTAGCTTACGATAGTCATTTTTCATTGTATTTTTCTTTATTCTTCTTTTTAAAATCATTTTATCAGGGACTCTTACAGTTCTTAAAACATTCCATACATTAATTGTATCAAGTATATTTGTACATATGTTGCCATCATCTTTTCCAAAATGCCATTATCATTTCCAAAACATTTTCTACTGGAGCGTTTGGTATAGGCTCCTCTGTTTTCCCCTCCCTCCCCACCCTTCCACCCTCATGAGTCCTTGATAAGTTATATATTGTTATTTTTATTTAGTATCTTACACTGTCTGTTTTCTCCCTTCACCCACATTTGTTATTTTCCCACTTCAGGGCTTGGGATGGGGCTATATATCCAACCTTGTGATGGGTTCTCCCTTTCTCCTCCTAGTTTTCTCTATTCTTGGTGACATATTTTTATATTTTAGTGGAAAATATGACCAAATGTAGAGAATAGAATTCTTAACAGGAAAAAAAACCAAACTTTTTATTTTATTTTGAAAATATTTCCCCCCAGTATTTGGAGTACTTAATGTTTCATACATTAAAGTTATTAGAAGTTTTTAAAGTTAATCATGTTAATTAATGCCATTGTATTTCCATACTAGTAAATTCACTTTTAGAAGAAGCTCATGCATAAAATATAAAATTCTGACAAGCCACATAGATGGCTCTATTATATATGCACATGAGTGTGTGTGTGTGTGTGTGTGTGTGTGTGTGTGTTTAAGGATGGGAGGCTGTGAGAACAGAAACTGCATGAAGACTCGCTTTCATTTCTTTCTTTTTTCTTCTTTTTTGGGGCTTGCTCCTATTTATCTTTCAAGGAGGTCCGATGGTACAAGGTTAAGTACTTGACTGCTAACCAGAAACCTGAACCACCAATTGGCTCTCTGGCAGAAAGACCTAGGCTGGGCTCCCATCCATAAAGATGCCAGCTGAGACAACCCAGTGAAGCAGATCCATTCTGTCCCATGGGGTCACTCTAAGTTGGGACCTAGTCAATGGCAACTGTATCTAAGCAGAGAGACTCATCCTTCACACTTCATCTTAGAAGTTGCTCTCTAGGGAGCGTTCTCTGATTGCCTGCACAAGGTTAAGCCAAACCAAACTCACCCACTGCCATCAAGTCTTTTCTGACTCATGCTGACCCTATTTAGGGCTTGGGAGTCTATCAATCGTACAGGAGCAGCAGCCTCATCTTTCTTCTGAGAAGCAGCTTGTAGGCCCGAGCCACAGACTTTGTAGTTAGCAGTCCCCACGTGCCCAATAGCATCACCAGGGCTCCTTTACAAGGTGAAGTCTCCCCTTTCTCTGTTCCTTGGCACTCTACACTTTCATTACTAAGGGAATTCATTCATTCAGGAAAAAATGAATGATTTTTAATTATCATACATTCTCCCCAATAGGTTTGATGTCAAATGGAGGTTTGCTGGTTTTATTTTTAAATTTTGTTTTGCTATTTTTGGAAATAGACTGTGACCACCCAAATTGTCGTTTGCAGAATATGTAGACATTATTTGCCACTAACAGCAATAGAATCCTTTGCCCTTCTTACTTCTTTCTTCATAAGCTATGTGTTTTCAGGTTCAACATCAAAAACAATGCTCTGTTCTCAGAGTTTATATTACAAAGTCCTAGTTGCTTTTCTGTGCTCATTAAACCTGAAAGACACCCTTAATTGCTTGAGATGCATGTAAACAACTATACATTAATGGGTTATGTTACTACAGTGTAACTGGGCTATGTTCCAAAGCATACACACTTTGCATGTACATAGCCACAGTTAAAAATACTTTTCTGTTCATCCAGGTAATTAGGAGACTGTACAATGAAGTAGACAAATTATGAGAATTCACTGGCGTACCACCCTATGACACTATGAATAGAAAGATTGAATTACGATGAAAGCTTGGAATAATCACCTAAGAAAACTGGCACAGCGCTGACTTGGGGGCGTGGTGGGTGGAGTAATGAGGGATTAATAATAGCCTGGAAATATTTGAAGGCGCTGATGCTCAAGAAAAAGATAAACAGTTTCTGTTTTATCATTTGCTTCATCTTGTCATTCCCATTAATTCTTACATATTTTTAGAGATGACTTTCAAATCCATTGCCTTCTAGCGCTACTGCTAGTTGACTATTTTCAGTTGACTATTTTACATTAGAAACCCTAGTGGCACAGTGCAAACCACAAGGTCAGCAGTTCAAAACCACCAGCTACTCACCGGTAGAAAGATGAGGCTTTCTATTCCTATAAAGAGTGAGAGTCTTGAAAAGTACCGGGCAGTTCTAGCCTGTCCTGTAGGGTTGCTGTGAGTCAGCATTGACTCAAAGGCCATGAGCGTTATCTTACAATTACACTTATTGTATTACCAATATAATTAAATTCTAATAAATTTCCTTTCGACTCTCTAAGTTTTCACACCAGATTTTCTTATTCTCATTAGTAAAACTTTTATTCTAAGCTTGGATGCCTCTAATGTTAGCACAGTTTCCATAGAGGCACTCATAAAAGGGTAAGCAAGAAGTATCACTACAAAATCTGTACTAAAAAAGATATAAAAGTGTGAAACAATTGATCTGCAATACATTTTCATTCTAGGACTACATACTTCTGAAGGCGTTTCTATCTCTAACACTTTCCCAAAGAATCCTGCATCTTTAATTTGCAGCACATCAGAACAGCAGTTTTGACATCCTTGAGAGACTCAAATCATACTCCTTTGAAAGCTTCTTTGAATTTTGGAAACAAAAATAGGTCTGAAGGGGAAAACTTTGAGCTGCAGGGTGGAAAGGGTAAGGTTTCCTAATAAAACTCTCAGAGAACGGCCCTTGCTACCCTTAAAGAACGAACAGGAAATGGATGTGATGAGAAAAAAATTCCTTGGCATAACTTTCTTGTATTTTCTCACCAATGAAGTTTTCCACTTTTTATAACCCCCTTTCAAGAAGCCCTTGTGGTTGTTTTCTCCCCTTTAAGAAACCCTATCAAGATTATCCCTTGGGAATCCCTAAAACAATCACCATAACTATCTGACCTGGTCTCTCTGCCTTGAATGTAATTTACTCGGCAGCTGTCCTCATCTGAAGTGATCTGTTTGGAATGAACCTGAGTTTTGAAAGCACTGTAAGGAGACTGAGACAGGTGTGTTATTGAGGGAACTTGTTTTTTTGTCAGTCACTGTTCACAGAGACATATTTAAACACATTTTGTTTGTATGAACGGGAACCTTAGATGCCTTAACCTCATATAACCGACTCATGTACCTGACTTTTCCTCTTCCATTTTACCCACTTCCAATTGGTTGTGTTCTTACCTTTTGTTTTCTTGATGTTACCTTGAATTTCTTCCATGTTTCTATCTATCTTTTGCTGTGTTAGGCTGGGCTCTCTAGAGAAACAAAACAAAAGCACCTTCCCTGTCCCACCAACCTTGGCTGCATGTGACTGCACCCACTGGACCGCAATCTCTTTTATCCTGCTTCACCTTTTGCATCACCCGCCTGCAGCTATGTGAGCCAGGGCCCCAGCTAACATTAGGCACATGGATTTAAGTCGTATAAGAGTAAACATTGTAGAAATGGTGTGGAAGTTACCTCAAACTTCCTCTAACTTCAAAAAGGAGAATAATTCAACTCCACACTAGCCCAAGGCAGATAGACATACGGCAGAACTCAGCCCTGCCAACACCCTCCACCCTTCTTTGTATCTTCTGACATCAACCCACAACACTCTACTTCTCTGCATGGCCACACAGAACCCACAAACAATACTCACCATGATGGGGTTTATTCGGGAAGCTAATAGTACAAAATCTTCCAGGTATCGTCCTTTGTCCACAAGGTCCCTTTGCAGCCATGCTCTGGTCCTCCACCTCTCAATCATGTGGTCCCTTGGCACTGCTGTGTGTCACAGTCTTGGTGTTGGTCCTTCGCTCTGTCTCATGGTCGCAGCATTGCTGCTGTTCCTCTGCTCCCTCCTGATCTCAGTACTGTCGTCTCTAACACTGTGTCCCACACTTCGTACTGGGATCTCCCATGTATCACCACACACAAAAATACTGTTCTGGAAGTGGATCCTTTCAAAGGCAGTGACAGCTCCAAAAATAAAATAAAATCAAAACAGTAGGTTTTGTTCTGTTTTGCAAGTTGTGTGGGAGGAGCTCCTCAGCGAAGGACAAGCTGTAGGTCGGCAGAAGCATACATTATCCTTCAGCAGTTTTGCCCAATAGAATTTCCTACAGAGATGAAAATATCCATGCCAGTAATCACTGGTCATATGTGGTGATCGAGTGCTTCAAAGTGATGACTATAATTGAGGAAATGAATGTTTAATATTAATTTAATTTAAATTAAGTTAAATAGCCACATGTGGCTAATGGTTACCATATTTCACAGCAAAGACCTACAGTAAAAACTGTTCCAGATGATGGGATTTGTGTTATTCAATTAGTTTCCAAGGAGCCATGGTGGTGTTGGGGTTACACGTTGTACTGTGAACCGCGAGGACACACCAGCTGCTCTGGTCACTCGGTGTAGTTGGCGTTGTTAGTATGTGTTGTTTAAACCTTTTGCGGCTGTGTTCCAAG
>NW_022103899.1:38745250-38747099 GCF_000313985.2 Echinops telfairi | reverse complement strand
GCACATAGATCTATTTCCCCATCCTCATATATAAATATATTTGCATATGTGCATGCCTTTACCTAGACCTTTATAAATGCCTTTGCCTCCCAGCTCTTTTCTCTATTTCCTCTGACTTTCCCCCTGTCCCTCTATCATGCAAGGCTTTGTTACTTCTACTTTACCTCTGACCTAGGTCCTTCCATTCTCCCACCCCCAGCCCCACTCCCCATTGGCCAGGAGAGGTTGGGATTGGGGCTTCAGAGTTTATTAGAGCTTAAATTCTGCCACCCAGGTTTTCAAAAGGCTATGGAGAGCATTGCATGCCCCAAACCCATTTGCAGAGTCCCTGCTTAGATTAAGCCCCCATGGAATGCTTTCTGATCTTTAACCAAGATGTAGATAATCTTGCCCTAAGGCAGAATGACAGAAGGGTGGATTGTTTTTACTTACAGTATATACTCGAGCATAAACCAACCCAAATATCAGCTGAGGCACCTAATTTTACCACAGAGCTGCATAAAAATGTGCTGAAAAACTCGGCTTATACACGAGTATAGACAGTGTCTCCTACCAGTCCAGGGAGAGGTCTCTCTCTTTGGGGCTCTCTTGATGTATCATCTTACTGAGGAGAGTACAAGGGATTGCAGTCATATTGTTACTGTTGGGTGCCTCTGAGTCTGTTCTGACCCATATGCATAACGCTGCCAGGTCCATCACCATCCGCACAACGGTTCCTACGCCTGAGCCCCTTGTTGCATTCACGGTGTGAATCCATCTCATTGAGGGACTTCCTCTTTTTTCCCACTGCCCCTCCACTTTACCAAGTATGATGTCCATATCTAAGGACTGGACTCTCCTGAAAACAGGTCTGAAGTATGTAAGACAAAGTATTGCCATCTATTACTCTAAAGAGCACTTTGGCTGTACTCCTTCCAAGACAGATTGATTCATCCTTTTAGTAGTCTATGGTACTTTCACTATTCTTCTTCAGCACCACAATTCAAAGGCATCTACCCTGTTTCCCCGAAAATAAGACAGTGTCTTATATTAATTTTTGCTCCCAAAGATGCGCTAGGTCTTATTTTCAGGGGATGTTTTATTTTTCCATGAAGAAGAATGCGGTACACATTTATTGTTGAACAATAAAAAAAGAAATTTATTACCTGTATATGGTATGGTAGTAGTTGTCATCACAAACCAGCATAACCAGACAAACTGTGAATCCTACAGTATCAAAAAGTTCTTGTTACTACCATTATTTCCATGTACAACAATCTATGGTACATTTACTCATTTATTCAATGACAGTCATGTCATCATCTTCTGGAACATCATCATAACAATCCAAACCCTGAGTTTCCTGGTAAGTTTCTTGTGACTCCGTTTCTTTCAGAATCAGTGGACCAAATCTATCATGTTAGCAATAGCACTGTCCATAAATGAGTACTTCTTGTCAAGGTAGCCTGCTCGGAGTGCATTTGCACTGCAACTGTCAGTGATTTTCTCTCATGGATTCTTCACCCAAGTCCAACTTCTTGAAGTTTAGGTTTCATGAAGTTTCCACGCTGATTTCTCTCCATTCTATTTTCAATGTAGTCATTAATTTCCATGTGCAAATTATCCTTGAATGGCTTGTTTATTGCAATATCAAGAGTATGGAGATAGGCCGTCACTCCTGTGGGAATCATTATTTGATCTATTTTT
This sequence comes from Echinops telfairi, assembly GCF_000313985.2. Taxonomy (NCBI): domain Eukaryota; kingdom Metazoa; phylum Chordata; class Mammalia; order Afrosoricida; family Tenrecidae; genus Echinops; species Echinops telfairi. Next base: position 38,745,413 of record NW_022103899.1, on the reverse strand, counting down.
CTTTTGTGAAGAAATGTCTTCATGTCTTTAGCGTGATGCTGCCTGCATCCCAGAGTAGCTGACCTCTTTGGCTCCCTCACATAACAAACAGCAGCATTAAATCAACCCACTTCCTTATAACTTCTTGTGTGGCCCAGGCTTTTTCAGTTTCAAGAATAAAAAT
>NW_022103899.1:38741884-38743600 GCF_000313985.2 Echinops telfairi | reverse complement strand
GTGCCATTTTAAGTGATCCCCCCACCACCACCACCCCGTGCCAGTGGACACCTTCACCAGACATCCCCCCTACCCTTTTATCAGACATTTCTCCCTTCCCTCAGTCACCTGTGTGTCCACACAATGTGCCCGACTCCTGCCCCACGCGACTCACTGTCTAATTGTGAGTCATCCAGACTCTGTCAGGGCAGAGCGAACAGCAGGTGGCAGATTGTCCTGGTGGAGGCACGGGCTCTCTGATTAAAGAGACCTCGCACTTCGTGTCTGTTCCGGCTGTGCTGCGGCCAACAGTGAGCTGCATGGCGGTGCCTGCCGCTATGGTCCAGAGTCCAGAGTTATGGTAGCTTTGGGGGGCCTTATTATCAGGGAGATCTTATGTTCAGGAGATGCCTTATATTTCAGCGAGAGACAAAAGTGTAAGCAGGTCTTATTTTCGGGGGATGTCTTACTTTCGGGGAAACACTTCTATGGTCTTCCTTATTCAGTGTCCAGTGTGCATATGCATCTGTGGCAATGACTCGGGCCACACACACCTTAGTTCTCCAAATAACATGCTTGCTTTTCAGTACTCTAAAGAGTTCTTGGGCAGCAGACCTAAACAACTTCAACTTTAACTTTTCTTCATTTATCATGATGTTACCTTTATTGGTCCAACTGCGAGGGTTTTGGTCTTCTTTACATTGAATTGTAATCCATACTGATGATTGTAATTCTTGATGCTCAAAGGCAAGTGCTTCACTTCCTCCTTACTTTCAACAAGCAAGGTGTGTCATCTGCACATCACAGGTTATTAAGAAGCCTTCCTACAAACTTCCTCCACATTCTACTTCATATATGCCTGATTATTTGCACAGCACGCAAAATGGACAAGTATGGTGGAAGTACATAACCAGGACACTCACCTTTCTTGATTTTAAACCATGTAGTACTCCCTTGTTGTACTACCTCTTGATCTATGAACAAGTTGTTTGTGAGCACAATGAAATGGTCTAGAATTCCCGTCCTTCTCACGATTATCCAGTTGATTATGGTCCACACAGTCAAATGCTTTTGCATAATCAATGAAACTCAAGTAAACATCTTTCAGGTATTCTCTGCTTGGAGACAAGATCCATCTGATATCAGCTATGATATCCTTTGTTCCACATCCTCTTCTGAATCTGGCCTGAACTTCTGCCCCATCAGTGTAGTGCTGTAACTATTGGATGATCTTCAGAAAAATTTTACTGCAATGCGATATCAATGATATTCTTCTATAGGGTGGACATTCTGTTGGATCATCTTTCTTTGGAATGGACACACATATGGATTTCTTCCAGTCAATTGGCCAAGTAGCCATCCTCCAAATCTGGCAGAGATGAGTGACTGCTTCTCGTGATTCATCAGCTTGCTGAGACTTTTCCATGGTATAACATCAATTCTTGGACCCTTGTTTTTGGCTAATGCAGTTAGTGCCACCTGAACTTCTTCCAGAAGCACTATGGGTTCCTGCTCATATGCTACCCTCTGAAATGGGTGAATGTCAACTAGTCATGGTCAGGAGTCATGCCTTATCAATCTTGTCCTGACTACCTATACCAGGTCCTGGACCAATCTTGTAAATCCTTCTATCTAATGACATATGTGTCCCAAATCATGGTCCCATTCCTGCTTCTGTAGACTCCTCTGTAATTGTCAAGTATGGACTTGCCACCAAGTATGCTTCTGTGACAATTT
>NW_022103899.1:38735850-38741602 GCF_000313985.2 Echinops telfairi | reverse complement strand
GCCCCCCACAATTCAAGTCAACCTTTTTAGTACTAAGATTTCTCCTCATAATTCTCATGTGCTATTATAAAATTTGTTTTAAAAAGCTTTCTGAGAAAGTAAAACTTTCCTCTGGTTTTTAAAGCTGCAACGTGCGCATCTCAGCCCTAGTATTCACAATCCCCTGCTGTACATTTTCTTTCGCCATAGCTTTTAACACCTTCTAAATGATGATATAATTTATTTATTAAATGTGCCATTATTAATTCATTGTCCTAGCTACTAAGTTCCCAGTGTGCATGGATTTGTTTCTGTTTTACTCTCTCGTTTATCTGAAACAGTATAGTGACTGGCATGTAGTAAGGACTCAGAAAATTGTGGCTGACTAAATGCATGTTTTTGCTCCCTAAGAGTGAGTGGAGTTTGCACAATATCACAGGGAGTGGATTTATGTGGAGGTGGAGATGAAGGTGACCTATACCACAAATAATAAAATATTAGTGGATGCACAGAAGAGTCCTTTATCCCAATCAATTCCATCAGCTCAGAAAGTCCAGGACCATCAAAATATAAGGCATAGACTGCTCTATGATAGCTCTGAAAATAGCTGGGGTCTTTACTGTATCCCCAGTAGACAAGGGGGGCGGGAAGATTACTCACTGCTCTAGGGTCAATTTCCACTCTTGGCAACCCTGTAGGACAGGACACAATGGTCTGTGGGGGTTCCGAGGCTGCACATCTTTACAAAGAGAAAGTCTCATCTTTCTCCTGGGAGAGTGTGGGGCTCTAGAGTAGGGAGCACTGGAAGCCTAGTCCAGAGACATGTCCCCCTGCTCAGACAACACCAAGAAAAAAGCAAGCCACAGTGAAAAGTGTGTTTCACGATCCAATCCCGGAGAGTAGCCAGGGCTTCTTGGTTATGCCAAGGATCAGGAAAAAAAAAAAAAGGAAGCCTGCTGAGGAAGGACTGTTAGATCTCTCTGGAGCTAGATTTATACCTCGGTCCTTGGCTCCGCGCGAGAAAGAATTCACGCCGAAGCCTGGTTCGTGATCGAAGTGAGTTTTATGAAGGATAGAAGAAGTTTCAGGTTTACACGGCACCCAATGAGCTCCTCCCGGACGTGCGGCCTAGCTGGAAGTGGCTCTGCATCCCGCAAAGCGTGCGCAAGCTCTCTGCACCGGAGTTCTCTCCCTTCTTTCTAGGTCCTTCTCCTCCGTTCTAAGTTCTTGTCCTCCCGTCTCGGTTCTCGTCCTCGTTCTAAGATCTCCTCCCCTCCGGGCTTCTGCCTTTTCAAGGATTCCACAGGGAGGCGTGGTGGAAGACCCCTGGTCGACCCCATTGGCTGAATTGAATTTACCTGGCTAGGTGATCCAATTCAAGTTCACGCCCACCCCTGCCTACCGGCGGGAACCCTGAACATGTGCGCTGTGCCACTCCTTTGTTCCCCTAGCTTGGCCCTCTGGGCACGCGTTAATGGACATCCCCCAGTCCTATGCTGGCCTACCTAACAGGACTAGCCAAAGTGCCAAGTGAAAACCACTCAAGACCCTTCTAGTGACCCTACAGGGCCTGCTGGAACTGCCCCCCAGTTTCCAAGGCTGTGATCTTTACGTCAGAATTGATTCAAAGCGCAGGGAGTTTGAACTGTCTTTGTTTTTAATCTTGAGCTAAGTGGATCTCTAGGTCTTCTCATGCAAAGCATCTGGGCCTTTGATCCACTGATCTCTGGGTTAGCAACTGAATGCTTAAGCATACACCATCAAAGCTACTTTTCTGGAATGTAGTGACAGGTAATTGATAATACAGTCTCCAGGTGTTTAGATCAACTAGAGGCAAGAGTGCATGATGGGTCCTCCATCCCAGGTTTTTTCTTTTCTTCTTGTTTTGGTGGTGGTGCGGGTGTGTATAGTTGTTTAAGGGTAATCAAGGACAGCTGCACTTCGTCTGCATACCAAAGGAGACTGGCTAGATGAGTGGGAAGTGGTGGAGTCATCTGCATCTGCAAACTTCCTTAAAGTCTGCAGCTACTTCTTGTTCTTGCACTCTTTCTTGGAACCTACCTGCGGCTGTCACAGAAGTGGACTGTTATGGCTCGAGCTACTAAATTCTGAGGTGTTTATTTTGAGCAATCTGAACTTTGGTTAATGTTGTTTGGTTTGGTTTGGTTTGGCTTGGCTTGGCTGGAATCTAGCTCTCGCCACAATTCCTTACTTGATTTCCTCTCTTCCCACACTGGAAACACATGTACAAGCTGTGAAAAATGTGACAAAGTATGTGAAGCAGTTGTAGGTTGTAATAAAAATTCAAATTGCAGGATGATTGCTAAGAATGTTTGCTGACTATAAAATTTACTTCTTTATTCTTTAAAAAATTTATCTTTTACTCATTTATAATTAACATATCATACAATTCCAAGGTTCAGTCATGTCAAGAAGGGTTGTGCAATGATCATCAGTGAAACATTTTTTACCTTCTTTTTTTTTTTTTTTCATTTTTTACCTTCTTTTACACATTTCTCCCTGCCTCTTTCACTGTATCCCCGGTAATCTTCAGTCCTTTTACTATATTCATATTTCTTTCTATCTCAGTTTCCCTATACAGACAACTATACAAGACTTCTTTACTCTTTATATTGTATGGCCGGATCAATACCAGGCCGGCTTCTAGCAGTAAGTGACCTTGAATCTCCCCCACCTGTGGGGAGCTGACCAGAACTAGCTTGGACAACTAGCAGCAAGTGACCTTGAATCTCCCACACACACCTGCGGAGCTAACCAGAGTTGGCTAATGGCCCGCTTTATTCTTGACCTGCCGCTCTGCACCCGGCACGGCCCGTTTGGCTCAGTGCCCGCTTTGTTCTCAGCCCACTGCTCTGCACCCGGCATGAATATACCCGGAACCAAGAAGACACCTTACATTCCAGAGACCCAGGCATACCTGTATCTCCCAATCCTTGACTACTTTACCTTATATTGACGTAAGACAGCCCAGTCACATGTTCCCTGGCCATATAAGCACCACCCCTGTAGCCTGGGGTGCAACTCTCTGTGGACCGTGGGACTTCGTCCAGGCTGGGTTTTTCTCCTCAATAAAGACTGTTTGTTCTAATTCGACTTATTTGGTCTCTGGCGCCTCTCGACTACCTTACATATATTTTCTTGTGAAATTTTTAAAATAAAAATTTCATTACTTTAAAGCTTACAGAAAGGAAGTAAGTCATAGAATATCCCCTCTGAACAATTTGATTTGCTACAACCCAGGGTATTCTCCTCTGAGTCTGCAATAAGCACCCACAATTTTGACTATAGTGACCCTATTGGACAAAATAGGGTCCAATATACCTCCATGTGGACCATCATGTCTGACTCCTTTATTTTACCCTTGCTGGATTTTCAAGGGTGTACATTTTTACAAGAGTAGAAAGCAAGCCTCATCTTTCTCCTGTGAAGTGACTGGGCATTTGAACTGCTAACCTTGCAGTTATCAGCCAAACATGTAACACACTACGTCACCAGGGCTCCTTCTGAAACCACAATACAACCATCAAAATCAGGAATCATTGGTGATACGTGGATATCATCATACAATTCTCAGACTCCCCTCAAATGTCAGCAATTGTCCCAATAACTAACTTTATAGCAAAAGCATTGTTGCTTTCAGTCATCACATCTCAATTCTTTGTCATTTTATGTTTTCCATTCTGGAACCATTCGTGTTTTTGTTGAGTATTATGATCTTAGCACTTTTGACACAGCCCTGGTGGCATAGTTGTTTCATGTTGAACTGCTAACCACAAGGTCAGCAGTTCAAAATCACCAGCTATTTCAAGGGAGAAAAACGAGGGTTTGTACTCCAGGAAAGAGTTACAGTCTCAGAGACCTACAGGTGTGGGAAACTAACACTGAGGGAGATGTGACCAGGAATATATTCCCTAATTTATGACAGGAAATCGGGAAAACTGATATTCCACGGTAGGAAAGGCACCACTTTGGTAAATTAGCAATAAAGTCCAAGCACATTATCCTGTTTTAAATGTCATTCCCACAGATTCTCCCCTAAGAGCCATGCTGCCTTCAAGTGAGCACATGGCAGATTTTATCTCCCTGTAGAGGCAGACATTCCCTGATTATCACCTCCCACTGGGGCGCCCATCCCCCCTCATGCCTTCTCCCAATCCAGGTATTAGGTTTCTTCACCTGTGAGCTATGTAACTCCTGAGTATGCATGACTAATGGCTACCTATAAAAGTCCCCAAACAATAAAGATGTTCTCTACTCTGGGCTCCTCTCCTTCTCCCACGTCTCTCCTTCCTTCTCTCTCTCCTCCTTCTATACCTCCATGTGGACCATCAAGAAGGGCTGAGTTGAGCATGCTACCATGAAATGTGTCTGACTCCTTTATTTTACCCTCTCCTATCTCTCTTATTCTCTATGACTTTACTTTAATCCAGCGGTTCTCAACCTGTGGGTCATTACCCCTTTGGGGGGTCGAATGACCCTTTCACAGGCGTCACCTAAGACCATTGGAAAACACATATTTCTGATGGTCTTAGGAACCTAGACACCGCTCCTCTATCTATCTCCCTCCAGGCGGGTCCACCCACATGCAGATAATGCCCACATACGAGTACCCAGTATGAAGACCCATGCTACACCATGCTTTAGAACAAAATTTCATTTATTTGTCATTAGAAATAAATATTTCACAATATATAATTACATATTTTTGTGATGCATCACTATGCTTTAATTATGTTCAATTTGTAACAATGAAAATACATCCTGTGTATCAGATATTTACATTACAATTCATAACAGTAGCAAACTTACAGTTATGAAGTAGCAACAAAAATAATTTATAGTGGGAGGTCACTACAACATGAGGAACTGTATTAAAGGGTCGCAGCATTAGGAAGGTTGAGAACCACTGCTCTAATCCTTATATATTAGAGCCATACAATTGCACCTACAGGCCTGTGATATTGCCAACAGCTGGTTCCCTGACACACCAGGGCAGTTCTGCCGTCTCCTATAGGCTCCTATGAGGCGACCTCCGCCAGATGTCAGGGAGTTTGGTTTGAGTGGGGTTTTTTGGATGTCGTCTCATGATTAGATTCAGGCTCATTTTTTCTACAGGGATGTGATCAGAGTAATACTATGTTCTTTCTATTGCACCCTCTCACTTGAAGCACGCTCTTGATTTGGTGAGGGCCAATTTGAGCGCTTGACTACAGTGGTGTCTGTCAGGCTTCTCCACTCTGAAATGATCTTCCTTTCATTCTTTTTGTAATTGTCAGGGTTTTTGTGGGGCAGTACTTTGTCAATGGGTGCATTTTCTGTTCTTCATTACACTTTCAATTCTTTCTGAATAAATAAATATATATATATATGAAAGATAGCTAGATTAGGGATAAAGGGGGTTATCTCTATCGAATGGAAATCAGCTGGCACTACCACAATAAAGGGGTTGGGAAGAAATCAGGCACACTAATTAGATACCTGTGGGGAATCCAAACTGGGTACGCACCAACCCAGGCCACCTAGGCCCAGGTGGACGCCAACCTGAGCACACTGCCATTAGGCACCAGCAATATTGCATCACAAAGGTATGCCTGAACTCAGCCAATACAATTGGCCAGTACCCTCAACCATGTCTTCTCAGCCAGTGGGGACAGGAGGGGATAAATACCAGACTGAGGGCAAGCCACTCCCTCTAGCTCGGGTGCTGCCTTGCAGGTTGGAGGGTGAGATTCCTCTTTCAGCGTGCAGGAGG
>NW_022103899.1:38719132-38735660 GCF_000313985.2 Echinops telfairi | reverse complement strand
GGTCTGCCCGGCCTTGAACGCTTTCCAGAAGTAGTTGTCATTTTGGAGACTGAAATCCCTGGAACTTGCCTTTCCATCATAAAAGTTAGGTGGGTTACCAGTGTGCTTCTGCAGAGTGAATTCTGAATTCAGCGTTGAGAGTACGAACCGAGGGAAACCACACCAGAAACCTAGCACACGGACTCACGGTATTCTAGTCTATTCCATAGATGTCTGTGTCCTAGAATTGGCCAATGGGAGCCCCTTCAGAAGACTTCCGTGTCCTTTCGACATGCTGCCATACTGCTCAGAGCACCATCTTAATTGCCTACGTCGCTAGATGTACCCTGACTAGCTTGTACTTCCTTGGCTCCAGTGCTGGTGTCAATCATAAGCCCAGGAGTTCTTGCTTTAATGTGAGAGGACTCGTGGTGCTCATTGTTACTGGAGTGTCACCGTTTCTAGGCTCTCCACATGCCTAGAACTAAAAAATGCAGTATGATGCTTAGCAGCTAACCAGTTCTTATCAAGCTGATTCCGACTCACATTGACCTCATGTGTCTAAAGAGTGAAACTATATCTTACAGGGTTTTCAGTGGCTGAATTTTTCGGAACCAATCACCAGATCTTTCCTCAGAGGTATCTTTGAATTGACTCAAACCTCCAACTTTCCCATTAGCAGCCAAGTGCATGAATCACCGTACCACTCAGGGACTCCTGCCTACTTTCACATGTGTGTGCATATGCATGTACTCATGCATGAATGTATGGATGTGCATGCATGTTTGCATCTCTACATACATTTTCATTTCTATATTTATAGCTACATACATTTAAACTACAGGGTACACAGATGATTCCAATTCCGATTCAAGGCCATAAGTGTTCATTCTTCTTTTGTTGTTTGTTTTGTTTGATTGGTTTTATTGGGTGCTCTTACAGCTCTTATCGCAATCCATACATCCATCCATTGTGTCAAGCACATTTGTACATAGTTGCCATCATCATTCTCAAAACATTTTCTTTCTACTTGAGCCCTTGATTTCAGCTCCTCATTTGCCCCCCTTCCCCACCATCCTTTCCTTATGAACCCCTGATAATTTATAATTTTTTTCGCTCATGTCTTACACTGACTGCTGTCTCCCTTCACCCACTGTGTTGTCCAACCCCCTAGGAAGGGGTTATATGTAGATCATTGTGATCAGATCCCCCCCCCCAACCTTCCCCTTCCCCTCCTGGTATCTCTATTCTTATCATTGGTCCTGAGGGGCTTATGTGTCCTGGATTCCCTGAGCTCTTATCTGTACCAGTGTACATGTTCTGGTCTAGTCAGATTTGTATGGTAGAATTGAGGTCATGATAGTGGGGGCGAGGGAGTGGGGAAGCATTAAAGAACTAGAGGAAAGTTGTATGTTTCATTGGTGCTATACTGCACCCTGACTGGCTCATCTCTTCCTTGTGATCCTTCTGTAAGGAGATGTCCAGTGTCTACAGATGGGCTTTGGGTCTCCACTCCATGCTCCTCCTCATTCACATTGATATGAATTTTTGTTCTGGGTCTTTGATGCCTGATACCTGATCCCATCGACACTTCATGATCACACAGTCTGGTATGATAAGTGTTCATTCTAGTTTTCAGCTCTTTCCATATTTATAACTTTCTTTTTCTTTAAGGAGCTAAATTCTTATTATCCTTAACAGATTTATTTCTGTGATCAGTGTCACAGCATGTAATTAGTTTCCCATGACTGCTACTGCCTCATTGCCCACATGAAAACCTTCCTCCCTGCCCATATTGACACTTTTCACCCTTCTCAGGTTTTAACACAGTATTCCTGTCTATTAATGTGGTGTTTTTTTATTTAGAATTTACACCTACTGAAGAGTGAAGAGTCATATTTACTTTAAAAAATGAGAGTTGAATACTAACTATGGCCTTAAATCATCAATTGATATGAATTATACTAAAACAGAAATTAACTATGGCTTTCTTAAATTCTGATAGCACAATAGAGGACTCAAAAGTGAGTCTTATGACTTTTTGAATCAAAATAAAACTGTTAAAAATTTTTAAATCATTAGAGGCTCAAAGTATAGCTTTGACTCTCTAATATGGCAAGAGTGACCACATGGCTATACTTGGTGGTATATGGTGTGCACCAGCACTTATTTCATGAAACTTTCATCTTGGTTTTAGTACATGTTGGTTATATCTATTGCTAGTTAATTTGTAAGCCCTGTGGTGGAAAATAAGAGCAACTTGGGAATGGGGCCTTTCAATCCCAGATAGAGTCAGAGAGAGACTTCCTTATCTCAGTGTAGCGACGCTCGTGTTGGTAGAGAGAAGTCCTCTCAAGTAATGTGAGATGACCATGCTGATTCTAGGGAGTGGTTGTTTAGAGTTACCACATATAACTCTCACTTCTACCCTGGTTGTTGCTGTTGGGTGCCATCAAGTTGGTTTCAGCTCCTCCTGGCCACGTGCAGTAGAACAAAACCCTGCATCCTCCTCACCACTGTTGTTAGGTTTGGACCCATTGCGGTAGCCATGGTGCCAATTCTTCTTGCATCTCTCCGATTTCTTTAATTTTCAACCCAGGGGCTCCATTTGCTCATGTGTGTGCTGGCTAGGATGCATTTGACTGAAATAAGCAGAAACTCTGTCTCATGCGATTTAAATAATATAGACAATACATTGTCTGCCATAACAAGAATTCATGTTTTGAAGACACCAGGATCAGGATGTGGGTGTTTGTGTGTGTACATGTACACGCACACTCATGTGTTTGCACTTTCATGTCCCTACCATTCTCAACATCTATATTCACCCTGTGGCTAGCAGCCTTAAAACGGCAGCAACAGAATTAGACACAATATTTTATTCGGATTGTTACTAGGAACCTTTTCCAGACAACTTCAGTGATAACTTCCTAGCTCATTGGGTACAATTGAATCATGTCGTGTGCCTATGTCAAAACCAGTACTAGCCAAGGGAATTAGATACTATAGCTTCCTTCTACCAATTACAATTTCCTTTTTTGAAAATGGAACTAAATCACACTTCCCTAAAAATCATAGTTGAAGAGAGGGAAGCAAATGTATAGGGGTGAGGGTGGGAGAGAGGGGGCATGCAGAAAGGTTATGGTTTTGTTGGTTAGGCCATCAACAGTATTTTCTGTCATGCTGAGGTCCTATTCGGCTTTCTGCTTTTGGGAGTCAGTCCTTGGTGATTATATAAAGTCCTAAAGGGTATTACAGACATTATATATATATATATATTTAAACATACACGTCCTTGATGCCTCACATTAAGATGGACACTCAATACAATAATGAATTAGTAATTTATTATGGAAGGCAATGGTGGTTTAATAGTAGAAATCTCATCTTCCATGTGGGAGACCAAGATTTAATTCCTGTCCAATGTCCTGTCTGAGCAACGACCCTCTGCTCCTCAGTAGATGTCTGTCTGCTACTTGAATGCCGAGCTCTAGCACTTCAGGACTATGATGTAGATAATTATTTAAGATGTCGCTGCAAGCCAGAGTCCTCCATTTTGTGATGGATTATAAAATTTAGCTGATAGTCCGCGTTCGGAGTAAGTCACGTGTTATACTAATGAGTTAGGATTAAGATGGACTATGCTTTGAGTCCCCACTTTTTTAAGGTGTGATTCAGTCATCACCTTCGGTTTCCTTGGGGATATGACCTACAAATTAGCAATCACCTTTGATGCCTGTGTTTAAACAGGAACTAAATCTTGTTTTTAAGTGGCTCCCTTAACAGACAAACTGCCAGCTTCCTGGTGAATTGAGAAAAGCAGGAGGCTGGGGTCACAGAACTGGCTAACACAAGAGCTGACCTGCCTAAGATGTGCAGAAATGATCAGCATGTCCTCTACCTAAGCTTTTCACAGCAGATGGCAAAAGCCACACATCTCCATCCGTGTCATCTCTGTGAACTCCCCTTACAAGGTGAATGCTGAGTCACCCAAAGCAAACCTCAATCAGATGCTAGTTACTGTCCCCAAAGACCACTGTCCCAGGACTCACAGAGCCATCTGCGTGAGGGGATCCCTGCATGCTCCTTTGCTTGACTATGTGAAACTTTCTTTCATTTTGGGATATTTAAAAATCAGACAATGGAAGCTCTATGAATCACAACCTAACATGAAATGGCTCAGGACCAGGTAGAATTTTGTTTTCTTGTACATGGGGTAATGGCTGGTTCAAGGGCAACTAACAGTAGCAGCAAAAAATAATAATAATTTCTTTAAACATTGTTCATTATCTTTTCGGTTGTTGTGTGACGGTGCTTCTGTTTGAAAAATTAACTTAGGGGTGGGCTTATCTGGTGAAACCACCTATTCATCTCATATATTAATGTTAGAGTGATGGATTTATTTTACTTATGTATTTCATTTGAATAAAACATGCCATAGTTTTAATCAATAAAAACTACTGATCGTCTTCTGCATATCTCTTTGAGTTGCTTAGGCCTAAGTGAGTGCATTTTGTTGACCATGTCCTTGCTCTATCTTCCTGGATGTGGTGAATGAGCCAGTGAAAAATAGATAGCAGATATTTGCAGCAGTGGGGAGAATAAATTTGGTTTACACAGCTACCATTTGCTATCCACCTACTGCAACAGTACATAGATCAGTGTGGTTAAAAGCAGATATTATAGTGCAGAAGGGATTAACAAATTTCCTCTCTGTTTTGCACTTAAAACGTATTGAATGTACTCAGGAAGAGCAATAACTGGTGTATAATTCTGGAAGTTGGAGAAAGTCAATTCTCTAAGGCATTTACTTTTATTTATGTAAAAAGCCTTTTTTATTAGGAACATCAGCTTCCAGGCATAACTGGAATAAATGAGGTTTTAGTTTGTTTGTTAATTGATAAGCTGATGAAAGCTTTAAAGGAATCACATACTCTAAGTATAAAACTTTTAATTATATGCAACTCTAAAGTTGCTTATCTCTATTTAAAAATGATAAAGACTGAATAATGTCATATTATAAAAATGTTCTAAAGAACACTAACGTGATTATTTGCTTTTCCTGTGTTTTGCAGTCTTGAATAATGGAATTTGCATAAGAATACATGAGGCCCTGTTCAAAGACCTTTTCTGATACTTAATTCAAAAGCCCTTAGGAGAACACTAAGGTTTCTCATTAAGTATGGGTAACTGAGGCTGCCTCAGTTTCCCTATTTTCATAGGAGAAATTTTTGATAAATTTGTATTAGATTGGATTTGCTATAACAACTACAGAAATGATTTATATCATGTTTAAATATAAAACAACTGAATAGTATAATTTAAAAACAAGCTTACCTCAAAATCCCCTCCATGTGTGATTGTCATATTTAATAGGCTCTCCTTTTGAAATTAGTGGAAAACAAAGGACAAGGATGAGGCAAGCCCATGTCGAATGCTTGGGGTGATGGTGGGAAAAAGGTTGTATTCAATGACTATGCTCAATGTTCATTTTGTTGACTTATTTTTTAGCATTTAAACTGTCCACAGATTCTTCCTTACTTATATATTTTTCACTCTGTGATCTCACTTTTTCCTTGGATTCCTCTGACCTTTTTGATTGCCTGAGATGCAAACCCGTTGGTTCTCCTTGCTTGGTTCTCTCTGCACCTCTCACTTGACATATTTTCCTAAGGTGATTGCACTCATTCTTAATGCTACAGATATTATTGCTTCTCAACCAACTAGCTCTAGGGCCCAAATTTAAGATTTTCATTAGCCTCTTCATATCAATGTTCTATAGACATCTCATAGTCAACATGCCTAAAACCTGCCAGCTTTCCAAGAAAATTCTACCCCAGTCAACTCTGCTTGGGTTTCTTGTTTCAAAGAATTGCACTATCCTGCTCTCAGTTGTTCAAACCATACATTCTATGTGTTCTCAATTGCTAAACTCTTTTTTAACCCACAACCGATTATCCATCAAATAAATTATTACCACAATATTGCTCAAATGTATTCGTGCATTCCTCTAAATTCCTTTTGTTCAGATTTCATTTGAGTTTACTATTGTCTTTCCTGTAGATTATTAAAAACTACGTTGCAATTCATCCTTTTGCTTCCATCTCCAGAGATCTTGATAGAAAACAATATGAACATAAGACTTTTTACCAAAAGTCACAGCGTTAAACTTAACTATTGCATAATTCACTGGGTGCCTCATGTTCTGATCCTGCTTTTACATGCATTTTCACACCCTATCTCATAACATGAAACTCAAGTTACTTAGAGCTCCCTCAAAATGCCAAACTCTTACTCTCCTCTGAGTTTGTCTACTCTGAAGCTTAGACTGGAGCAAATTACCACTTTTAGTGTCTTTATCAATCTCCATCTTATTTACTGCTCAGGTCTCAGTTTGGATATTAACCCTTCTAGAAAATCCACCTAGACTTCCCTTTATATTCTTAACCCAAGATATTGTACGATATCTCTTAGCACCCTATATTGTTTCTTAATAATCACTCGTCCCACTGTGTGAAAGAATGATGTAATGATCTATTAGCATACAACTCTACTTCAGCAAGGACCTATTCAATTAGTCTAATCTATTTTCTCTGACATTTATGTGTCTAGAGGAGTGAAAAATCACTAACCCAGACAGCCAGTACATCACTTATCTGTCAGTTTGTCATACTGTGGTGGCTTTTGTGTAGCTTTGATGTTGAAAGCTTTGTCACTGGTATTTCAAATGCCATCGAAGTCACCCAAAGTGAGCAGCTTTCAGCAGCGCTTCCACACTAGAAACAGACGATGAAGATGGAACATGCTGCCCACTCAGAGGAAGCCACCACTGCAAGCCCAACCCAGCCTTGAAGCATTGTCGGTTACTGAAAACCCAACGGATAGACACAGAACACTGCCAGACGTGTTGCCAGAACGTGCGTTTCTCAGACGAGGAAGCACGCAATATACGACTGAGGAAGAACTGCCTTCTCCAATTAGAATCCACCATACTGATGCAGATGGAGTAGAGCCTGTGAAAGTACAGCTGAGGAAGAACTGCCTTCTCCAATTAGAATCGACCATACTGATGCGGATGGAGTAGAGCCTGTGAAAGTACAGCCTTTGGGACCTTCATTTGCTGATGGAACATAAGCCAAAATGAGAAGAAACAGCTGCAAACATCTATTAATAATTGGAACTTGGAATGTATGAAGTACAAACTTAGGAGTATTGGAAGTCATTAAACTGGACATACCTTGCAGAGGGGTAGTGGGGAGATGAGTCACTTAGGGTACAGTATAGAAATAATGAAACCCACAACCTTCCTCTAGTTCTTAAACTCTTCCTCCCCCCAACTACCAGGACCCCAATTCTGCCTTGCAGACCTGGTTAGACCAGAGGATGCACAGTGGTACAGATGGGAATTGGAAATGCAGGGAATCTAGGACAGATGAACCTCTCAGGACCAGGGGTGACAGTGGAGATACCAGGAGGGAAGGGGGGTGTAGAAAGGGGGAATTGATCACAGGGAGCTACATATAACCTCCTCTCTGGGGGACGGGCAGCAGAGGGGTGGGTGAAGGGAGACTCCGGGCAGTGTAATATAAGATACAATAATAATTTATAAATTATCAAGGGTGCATGGGGGAGAGGGGAGGAGGAAGGGAGGGGGAGGGGGAAAAAAGGAAAATGATGTGCTTTACACAATTGATCTGTGTATTGTGATGAATTGTATGAGCCCCAATATATTGATTAAAAAAAAGTGAAATGGAATGTAGACATATCAATATGCTAGGCATTTGTAAGCTGAAACAGACTGGTTTTGTCCATCTTGAATAAGAAAATCATATGGTTTACTATGTTGGGAATGAAACAATAAAGAGGCATGGCATTGCAGTTATTATTGATCTCTATCTATCTATAGATATATCTCAAGATCTATCTTGAAGTAGAGTGCTGTCTGTGATAGGATAATGTCCATCTGCATACAAGGAAATCCAATTAATAGAATTATTATTCAAATGTATGCACCAACTACTAAAGCTAGTAATGCAGAAATTGAAGAATTCTACTAATGTCTTCAGTTGGAAATTAATCAAATATGCAAACAAATTGCATTGATAATTATTGGAGATTAGGATGCAAAAGTTGGAAACAAAAGGAAGGAGCAGTAGTTGGAAATGATAGTCTTGGTGATAGAAATGAAGCTGGAAGTCATATGATAGAATTTTGCAAGAACAATGACTTCTGTATCATAAATACATTTTTTAACAACACAAACAGCAACTATCACCAGGGACCTCTCCAAATGGGATGCACAGAGATCAAATTGACTACATCTGTCGAAAGAGACCATGAAGAAGCTAAAATCGGCAGCTGAAACCTGGCAAGGGCCAATTGTGGAACAAACTGTCAGTTCTTATTAAGTTCAGGTTTAAGTTGAAGAAAATTAAAACATGTATTCATTTACCAAAATGCAACCTTGAGTATATCTAAGAACATCTCAAATTCGATGCGTTAACCCCAACGACAGACTTGATGAGCTGTAGGATGACATCAGAACTCCATACCCGAAGAAAACAAAGCAGCCCAACTGCCATCGAGTCAGCAGACTATACTGACAATATTGGACAGGGTAGAACTGAACCTTTGCGTTCCCGAGACTATAAATAACTGTTTATGGGGTAGAAATATCTGTCTTTTCCCCAAGTCTGGCTGGTGGTTTCAAACTGCTGATGTTTTAAGTCACAGTCCAACACATGACCATCAGGGCTCCCACGTTAGAATAATGAACCTTTTAAAATGAAAAGAGCACCATTTACCTAAAGACAAAGTTGGGTGGGTGGGAAAGAAGGAGAAATGGGAACAGGAAACATAGGGATGAAGTAGATAAGTGATAGTACAATGAAAGGGTTAGAATGGATGAGTTTAAACAAAACATGCTTAACAAACTGTTAAGTGTAAAACTGATGATCTGCATTGTAAACCTATTCAAAAGGTAAAAAACAAAATAAATTTTTTTAAAAAGTGAAGAAAGAAAAGCTCAGAATGGATGTCTGAAGAGTCTGAAGCTTGCTCTTAACTGCAAAGTAGCTAAGGCAAATGGAAGAAATGAAGGTGTCAAAGAGCAGGATAGAACATTTCAAAGGGCAGCTTGAGAAGACAATGTCAAACATTTTCATGAAAAGTGAAAAGTCCTAGAGTTAGAAAAGCTAAAAGAAAGAACACATTCAGCATAAAACCGAAAGAACTAAAATAAAATATAATAAAATAATTCAAACCTAAAGTTAAAATCTTGAAAGATTCTTTGTGCAAAATATTGAAGGATGCAAGAATTATCAAAAGAAGATGGAAAGAATAAACAGAATCACTGCACCAAAAAGAACTAGTCAATTGTCAACTATTTCAGGAAGCAGCACATAAGCAAGAAC
The DNA here is from genome assembly GCF_000313985.2 of Echinops telfairi. Classification (NCBI taxonomy): domain Eukaryota; kingdom Metazoa; phylum Chordata; class Mammalia; order Afrosoricida; family Tenrecidae; genus Echinops; species Echinops telfairi. The sequence continues at coordinate 38,726,268 of NW_022103899.1, read as the reverse complement.
CAATGGTTGTGAAGGAAGAAGTCCAAGCGTCACTGAAAGCATTAGCCAAAAACAAGTCTCCAGGAATTGAGGGAATACCAATTAAAATGTTTCAAAATGCTGCTGCAGCACTGGGAGCATTCTCATCTATGCCAGGAAATGTGGAAGACAACTACTTGGCCAACTGACTGGAAGAGATGCATATTTGTCAACATGCTGAAGAAAGGTGACCCAACACAATGCTCAAATTATAGAACAATGTTATTGACATCACAAAGAAGTAACATGTTTCTGAAGCTCATCCAGTCGAACAATTGTTGCAGAAGTACATTGACAAAGAGCTGCCAGACACTCAGGCTAGATTTAGAGAAAGGCATAAAACAAGGCATAGCATTGCTGACACGCAATGGATCTTGGCCGAAAAGAGTGAATATCAGAAAGAGGTTTGGTTGTGTTTTGTTGACTATGTTGTGTGGATCAGAACAAACTGGATAATCTTGAGAAGAATGGGAATTTCAGAGCACTTCATTGTACTCATGTGGAATCTACTTGGATCAAGAGGGAGTTGTGTGAATGGACATAGTTTGGAACCAAGAAAGGGCTGTATCTTCTCACCATTCTTGTCAGTCTGTATGCTGAGCAAATAATCAGAGAAGCTGGCTTATATGACAAAGAATGCGGCACCTGTATTGGAGGAAGGCTTAATAGCCATCTCCCATATGCAGATGACACCACCATGCTTGCTGACTGTGAGGAGAACTTGGAGCACTTGCTAATGGAGGTCAAGGATTGCAATTTTCAGTATGGATTACAATTCAATGAATGATAGTATAAAAACTTGTATTTATGCACTTTGTGATTCTGATGCTTGTTTAGATCAGTGGTTCTCAAACTTCCTAATGCCGTGACCCTTTCATACAGTTCCTCATTTTGTGGTGACCCCCGAACCATAAAATTATTTTCATTGCTGCTACTATAACTAATTTTGCTACTGTTATGAATTGGGCAACTCCTGTGAAAGGGTCATTGGACCCCCGAAGGGGTAATAACCCACAGGTTGAGAACCACTGATTTAGATAATGTAGCAGAAAGTTATATTCAAAATGTTTTTTTAATTTTATTGATTTATTTACTGAAGAAGTCTTACATTTTATCTTATTGTATCAATTTTTCATTCTCTGATGGATATATTCTTATTTGAAATACAATGCAGTGCTTTTCTTATTCAAAATTAATCTTTGTTATGAGTAATTGAGATTGAACTCAAAGATTTCAACCTTTAGACTGAAGCTTGATATCAGTCTTTCCTTTTGCAGCAAAGAATTATCTAAGTACTTAATGCATTTCCTGCAAATTCATTATTTGATTCTGTATTTGAAAAAAGATAGGTTTAAAATAAATGCAACTTTATTAACCCAATGGTTTTTGCAAACTTCTTATTAACTGTCTTAGATATTTGGATATTTGAATGCCTTACTCATTTCTTGTATCTTCTCTTCTAGTGGAAAGTGACTATTTCTTTTGGGAGGTTTTATTGAGGTTAACAAATCTTTATTGAGGTTAACAAACCACTCCAATATTAAGTGGTGCAAAACAACAACTATTTTATTATATTCACAGGCTGTTTCAGGAATTCAGAAAAGGTAGGGATATTTGGGACCACAGCTGGAAAAATGTGAAGACTGAAGGTGGTCCCACAGCTAGGGAATGGATTCATTTCTAAGCTCATTACGTGTTTTTGACTTTAATTAGTATCTTAGCTGGACTTGTTGGCTGTAATATTTAGGTCAAGCATCACCATGTGATGTCTCCATAAGGGTTGGACTGAGCTTCCTCATGGAATGGTAGCAGATGTCAAATAGTGAGCATTGCAAAACAAAAGCAAACACACAAAAAGATGACATGGGTGACTTCACTATGACCTGCTTGGGGGGTATCATAAAGCCTTATTCCACCATACACCATTCGTAGAGGTGCTTACAGATGCCAGCTGAGGATTGGGGAGGGACAGTTAGACCTACCCCTAGATATTGCAAGAGGAGCATGGAATATGAGTTACACTGCGGTGATCATCTGTGGAAAATGCAATCTTCCAGTCCAGAGCATCCATTCCCAATATAGCTCCTGGCAATGGCAAGTATAATGTTGCAGCTCCTTGGAACTTTTTCATTTTAATTTTATTAGTGGGAATTTTATGAACGTCTTCTAAGCTTTCATTTAGAAATGAGAAAAGGAATAGATGTCCATTTAGGCAAGCTTGGATGATAAGCAAAATTAACAATATGGAACGGTGTGCCACAATTAACAAATCTCATTTTAATGTCTAAGGGCTTTTCTTTTTCAGCTTTTCATAAATCTTTGGGTACATCTTTTTTTTCATAATCTACATTTCTAGAAGTATAATGACTGAAACAGTATTTATAAACAATGTTCAGAAAATAGGTCTTGATTTTAGTCAACCTATATTTCATTCATAAATTAATAATTTATTGGCAGTATTATAGGAACCTTACTTTGGTCGTGCAGAAAATTGTTAATGCATTTTATTATTTTTCTTTAGCAAATCACAGAGTTTTTGTGAAAGATAGGTACCCAGAGTAGGAATTATAGATAAAGGCTACCTGCTGTTCTAGAACGAATCATTCGGGCAAACACTAGTGACTGCTTTATCAGGAAAATACCAAAGGTATAATTAAACACTGATTCTGAGTAACATCTCTTAACCCAATTGTGAACTAGCTGCACCTTTCAGGCTATTTTTCAACTACCCATCATTTGAACATTATGAATAAAATGAAGCACTTGATATACTATAAGTTTTGAAACCTTGCTTAGAAAAGTTTGTCTTTGAAAAAATTGTGTGACTGTTATTTAGGTGATGTTCCTTCACCTCTTCCTTCTGTTATGTTCTGCAAGCACCATTCCCAGAAGTAAGCAATGAAATATGGTGTACCAAGGTTCCTGGGAAAGTCCACGGACCACCCTCTCTACCCACTCTCATAAGGGACTGATGGAAACTCTAGATCTGAGCCTTTATTAACTAGGTCCATAGTAACCTTGGGCAAATCATTTATTGTCCTATGATTTCCACTTCAAAGATTGCAGCCTTCAGTATGGATTACAACTCAAAGTAAAAATGACCAAAATCCTCACAACTGGATCGATAGGTAAGTAACATCATGATAATTGGAGAAAAGACTGAAGTTGTTGAGGATTTCACCTTGTTTTGATCCACAACAATGCTCGTGGAAGAAGCAGCAGTCCAGAGGTGAAATGAAGCATCGCATTGGGTAAGTGTGCTGCACAAGACCTCTGTAGAGGGTTGAAAAGCAAGAATGATACTTTGAAGACTAAGGTGCACCTGACCCAAGCCATGATATTTTCAGTTCTCTCATACACATGTGAAATTTGGACTTTGAATCAGGAAGACCGAAGAAGAACCCATGCATTTGAATTGTGGGGCTGGCAAAGAATATTGACAGTACCGCGAACTGCCCTAAGAACAAACAAATCTGTTTGGCAGGACTTTGTCTTACATACCCCGGACATGTTTTCAGGAAAGTCCACTCCCTGGAGAAGGACATTGTGCTTGGTAAAGCAGAGTGGAAGTGAAAAAGAGGGAGGCCCTTGAGACAATGGATTGACATAGTGGCCGCCACAAGGAGCTAGAACATACAAACAAGCTTTAGGATGGGGGTGCTTCATTCTATTGTGCATAGAATGACTGTGGGTCACACCCCACTGGATGGCATCTAACAACAACTGTGCTATGAGGACGTGGACTAGTGTGATCTTGACCTTCTGGTAAATGTGACCATGGTGCTGATTTGTTGGTTAAGATGACAACATCTTAACCAATTTGTAGTTGATTAAGAAATGATTAAGTGCCAGTTTGTAGTTGATTAAGAAATATTTGTACGTACAGAAAAGGACACTTAAACATTTGACCCTCATTCCGGGTAACCTGTTGCAAACCCTCGCTGGAGAGAGCTTTGTGTCATCTGCTGATCATTCCACCCCATTAGCTATTCATGTGGCACTTACTACCGGTGCCTAGTTTCTCGACAAGGAAAGAAAAAGACAAGAAGAAAAACCCTCTTCTCACTTATGCTTTAAAAAGAAATATGTCAGAGAAATTCCGAGGAGAAACTTATGCGCAAACAACATTTGAATCCCTTACTACTGTATGCATAATGCGCCATGAGATCACTTTTATTACTATCGAACTAGTCTGGCATTGAGAGGAGAAATCAAGTGTCTTATAACTTCCATCATCTGAGCCTAGTGATGGCTCTCCAGTTTCTTTGGAAGAACTGATATTGTTACAATTACACATTCTGAGCTAGGTTTTAGTCTTTTGTGATCCTTTAAGGTAAGGAAAAGGAAACACATTTGAATTAACAGAATGCATGGAAATAGAAATCATTTTTAGGGTTGTTTGTGAGGGGAGGCACAGCTTTTTTTAATAATCAGTGTGCTTATTTCATCTTTTTTATTCAGAATTTCTCTTCTATCTATTCCTCTTCATGGAATAAATTGCAGAAATTTGGGGTTTTAAGTTATAGAACAACAAATGGAGAGGAATATTTTCTTTTGGGTAAAGTTGTTTTAAAAAATTCCTTGAGGTGGATATTAAGAACTGTTTCTCAGAGAGCTTACCATTTTTCAAAAATTAAAAGCTAATTATGGTAGCTACTATTTGATATCTTAAGAATTTCAATGTAAAGAGAAACTTGGGAATTTTAAAAAAACCTTACTAAAGAAATTTAATGAAAATTATTCAGGAACATGCTGCCAGCTTCCTGGTACTAACTTTGCCTAAACCCAACAGAAGCATTGGGATCGTGAAAAGAGACAATTTATTGCCTTCTAACCTCTGACTGCTTGAGCAATCCGCATCACTAAGGTAAATATAATATTGTCGTTATAATTGCCTTGCTCTAAAGAATTTATTTAATTGTTTTCAGCCTTTTCTGTAGCCTACAGTGAGTGTATTAAGCACTGTGCTAGAGAAGTGTTGCAAGCTACTGAGCCATGACTAATTTATTACCTGCAGAAATGCCTTAACACTTAATAAGGTGTTAATTGCATTCAGGTGACACAACTGTAGTTGGAAAGATAATTTGGCGCACCTTATCAGAGCTGATGGAAGTTCACAAGGCATTCAGGTTACACTGCAGTAGGGAGGGCAATTTCTTGCTACTCATCAGCACTTGATAATGGATACTTAGCAGGCTAACTAGCAAATGCCATTTATTCCATTGCCATTAACGAAGGCATCCCAATTAATATTAAGAGACAATGGAAGTTTTGTTTTGTTAATGTTTTGAATTGCACTCTCTTTAAAAGGTGCTGGTGTGACTCAGAGGAATATAAATTGTTTATTTAAGTGCATATTGTCCACAACAGTGAGTCATTTAAGGAGCTGTACCCTGTACCTTGCCTCAGTGATACAAATATATTCAGAAAGTGAGAAATTAAGTGAATCATCCATAGACCTGTACATTTAGAGAATTAACTGAACGAGGGTTCCTGGTTGTAGTGATGAGCACTGAGCCCAAGGTCATAAAGTTTTTGTGCCAGGCTTTAGACTCCACTGGCTCCCATGAGCTTGGCTGGCACAGGTGTGCAAGAGAGCTAGCATGGTCACATTTTTTTCTGGATACAGATGTATATTATTTCCTTAGTTAAACCTTAAGATGACCCCACATGTTTCACAGACTGATCTCCTTCAAGCTAACAAAGTGAGTAATGCTGACAGTTGTTCTGAATCAAACTAAGTGAATATGAAATTAAAAACCCTTGAATTCAAGAAAATACTTTCAAGCCTTTAGATCCATGTTGATTTATCCTTTTGTCCATTCATGGTCCAGTGTTTGGAATAAAATGCGCAGTAAACATTTGTTTTTAATTAGTTTTATTGATGATGACTCATAGTGACCCTCTAGGAGCCACAGTGGTGCACTGGTTACTGCTAATCACAAGGCCAGCGGTTCAAAACCTTCAGCCATTCTGCAGGAGAAAGACAGGACTTTCTATTCTCATAAAGAACTACAGTTTGGGAAACTCACAGGGGGCAGTTCTACTCCGTCCTATAGAGTTACTGTCGCCACACAGAGTAAAACAGAGCCGTGGGATTTCCAAAGCTACAAATCTTCATGAGAGCAGAATGCTCCATCTCTCTCCCTCGGAGCAGGTCTTAGGTTAGAAGTGCTGACCATGTGATTACCAACCAAATACTGTGGCCCCAGGGCTCCTATGGTCTGGAATAATGCAATCATTGCCACAACATAATCATATTAATAACACCAAAAAACCAAGCTCACTGCAATGCAGTCAATTCCAGCTCACAGCAGGCTTATGGGACCGGGAGGAACTGCTCTGTGGATTTACAGCCACCACTTAGTTTTATGTGGTGTATTTAATCTTGATAGTTAATCTCGGAAGCGGGCACTAGTTTTAATTCCCACTCTTCAGATGAGGAATCCAGGACAAAATATATAAAATACCCATGTCACACAGCTAGTAAATGGAGGTTATTGGAATTTGGAGTGAGACCTTTTTTTTTTATATATATATTTGAGGATCAAGAATCCTAACTTGAATGAGTGAAACTTGAATTTAAATGGTTTTATTCTAGAAACCACACCAATGAAGTATATTTTCCTATTGTGGAATCAGTTTTATTTCTTTTATTAAAATATTTGGAAGGATCTACTTAAATTACAGAATGGAATTTGCCAAGACGGTGGACTTGGAGACCTGATGGCCTAGTGGGTAATGAGTTGAGCTCTTAACTGCAATGATAGCTGCTCGAATTTACGAGCTGCTCCATGGGAAAATTATGAGGCTGTCTGCTCCCATAAAGATTTACAGCCTCCGTACCCCCCTCCCCCCTCCCAGAGGTACGAACAATAGAAACATAGGTGGTGGGAGACAGCAAATGGTGTAAAATATGAAAATAATAATAACATAATATATCAAGGGGTCATGTGGGTGAGAGGGCTGGGGAGCAAGGGAAAAAAGAGGCGCTAATACAAAGGGCTTAAGTAGAAACAAAATGTTGTGAAAATGATGATGGCTTTTATTGGCATGAAGCAGGGAACCAATAGAAACGTCTGAGGAGCTGGCCACAATCCCAACTACATGGACAGCCC
>NW_022103899.1:38714824-38717798 GCF_000313985.2 Echinops telfairi | reverse complement strand
CATTATTTTAGCATCATAGTCCCAGTAAGCATTGCCTTCATCAGTGTACTCACCCCGGGTAGATTTGGAGAGAGCAGGAGTTGAAGTCTCCTTGGTTCCTAGCTTTTTGAAAAGTCAGTGTCTCTACCTGGGTTTAAATAGGCAGCTTGGCTGGCTTCTTGATGTAATTCTGGAAATTCCACAGCATCCAGCCAAGTCCAGTCACATCTTATCATGGCTTCCCACTCTTTCTGGTATGACTCTTCTAACCATCTTTTGGTCTTGGCAGTGGCTCAATTTTTGGGCCAGGCCTAAATGTCACTTTTATTTCTTCTTGAAGATGGAGTTTCTTGTGTTGCTTTTTGCAATGTGGCTCACCGTCTTTCAAGGAAGTTCTATAATGCTCTCATCAACACTTAGTTCTATTAAGCTGGCATTCTCTGATGCTCACCTTCCCAACACGATCACTCAAGACACAGCAGATGTATAAGCAAATGTGGTGAAGAAAGCTGATGGTGCCTGGCTATCAAAAGATATAGCACCTGGGGTCTTAAATGCTTGAAGGTAAACAAGCGGCCATATAGCTGAGAATCAACAAAGCGCACACCAGTCTGTGTGCTCATGAGGTGTCAATCAGATCAGGTATCAGGCATCAAAGACCCAAAACAAAAAAATCATATCACTGTGAATGAAGTGGACTGTGGGGTAGAGACCCAAAGCTCATCTGTAGGCAACTGGACATCCCCTGACAAAAGGGTTGCGGGGAGGAGATGAACCAGTCAGGGTGCAGTATAGCACCAATGAAACAACTTTCCTCTAATTTTTTAATGCCTCCCTCCCCTCCTCCCGCCACTATCCTGACCCCAATTCTACCTTACGAAGCTGGCTAGACCAGAGCATGTACACAGGTACAGATAAGAGCTAGAAACACAGGGAATCCAGGGCAAATAAACCCCTCAGGACCAATAATGAGAGTAGGAGGGTAAGGAGGGTAAGGAGAAGGTGCGGAGAGAAAGGGGGAACCAATCACAATGATCTACCTATAGCCCCCTTTCAGGGGGGTTGGACAACAGAAAAGTGGGTAAAGGGAGAGATCAGTCAGTGTAAGACATGAAAAAATAATTATGAATTATCAAGGGTTTATGAGGGAGGGGGGTCGGAGAGGAAGGTGAAAAATGAGGAGCTGACACTAAGGGCTCAAATAGAGAGGAAATGTTTTGAAAATGATGATGGCAACAAATATACATGTGTGCTTGACACAATGGATGGATGGATTGTGATTAGAATTGTACGAGCCCCCAATAAAATGATTTATTTAAAAAGAAATAAAATGATGATGACAACATATGTACAAATGTGCTTGATACAATTGGTGTATGGATTGTTATAAGAGCTGTAAGATCCCCCAATAAAATAATTTATATATTTTAAAAAATGATTTACAGCTTCAAAAATCCTAAGAAGCCATGCTACTCTGTCCTATAGGGTTGCTATGAGTCATACCAACAGCAGTAGGTTTGGATGAGGGTGGGGGTAGAGAGTTTTACATAGGTCTCACATATATGAATACCGATAGACCATTTTATGGCACAGCTGCACTTGCCTTTTGAAAGGCTATACAATGTGCCTCTCTTTAGAGTTAGACCTTTAAGAAATGAGTTGGTTAGCTAATTAATAGTGAAATGAATTGCTTAGAAATAACACCATTTGCGACATTGACTTTAAAGAATAATTTATTTAGCTTTGTATTTATTAATTTAGTTTATGTTGAATTATCTGCTTATATGTCATGAATATGCTGTTGATAAAATATCTTCCAAGTAATAACAACTCTGGTAAACAAGTAATAAACAGGAACCAGTCAGAAAACTCATGTATGCACACTATTTTCTGTTTTCTCCAGGCTTTTCTGTTTGTGGATAATGTGAGAGATTTGGGGGGAGAGGAAATGGAAAAAATATTAAAACGCAGGTAATTTGAAGGGTCAAATATATCCCTGAGTGGAGAAATTTGTTATTTGGTAGAAATAAAATTAGTATATTCTAAACTTTTTCATTTACAGAAGACTCCCATTATTTTATGCGTATGACAGCTAACTTACAAGGGCACTAAAAATCACCCTGATTTGGGGGTCAGACAGCCTGGAATGTGTGGTGACCAGGCCGGAAGGGAAGGTTTACATGGGCAAGGTGCACGTGGTGCTTCTCCTGGGAAACTTTCCAAATCATTAGTGAGTATGTATAAGATAACACACACACACACACACACACACAACCTACCAAACAAGGAGGGGAAAATGCTTCATATGTTTAACTTCCATCACCATGAGACTTCCTGGAATGGATAATTAATTTCTAGATCAGACACATGGAATATATTTATGAACAAGGTAATATTGAGCTGGGCCTTGAAAACATGGGAAGGTACAGAGCCTTTTCAAGAAAAAGCAATGGAGTTGGAAAAGGCCTTTGCTTGTTTGTTTTACTGAGTTTGGTCATTGGGTTACTATATGCAAGACCAGTGGTTCAAACTCACCAGCCACTTCATGGGAGTAAGATGAGGCTGCCTGTGCCCATAAGGTTTATACTATCAAAACCCCCTATATTTCCTGTGTTGCAAGCTGTTATCTGAACCAGTGTACATGCTCTGGTCTAGCCAGATTTGTAAGGTAGATTTGGGGTCATGATAGTGGAGGGGAGGAAGCATTAAAGAACTAGAGGAAAGTTGAATGTTTTGTTGATGCTACAGGGTATCCAGGACTGATAAACCCCTCAGGACCAATAATGAGAGTAATGATGCCAGGAGGGTAAGGAGAAGGTGGAGGGAGATAGGGGGAACTGATCACAATGATCGACATATAACACCCCCTCCCCACCAGAGGGATGAACAACAGAAAAGTGGGTGAAGGGAGACAGTGGATAATATAAAACATGAAAATAATAATTTATAATTTATCATGAGGCAGGGAGGATGGGTAAGGGAGGGTAAAAATGAG
>NW_022103899.1:38691851-38713594 GCF_000313985.2 Echinops telfairi | reverse complement strand
AAGCATCTCAGCACTGGCAGGGGTCTCCACACGCTGCTCCAGCACCCAGGACTTCACTGGGGTAGGTCCATGTGGCTTCTTCTTGGGGATGTCTTATAGGAAGTCAGTCTTGCCAGCTGAAGCAGGGAACTGCTAAGGCAGCTGCACCCTGCTCCGACCATCAGAAAGCAAGAGACTTGAGAACTCAAAAGGCGAGGCTCACCAAGCCATTTATCCCTCTGCCCCCCAATTAATCCCACATGTGATTATCAGCCAGGTTGGCACAATAAACTAACTAACTCAAGAAGAGAAACAAAGATTTTAGGTTCTTTGGGTACAGTGGCCTGAACCTAGGCTATCTAAGTGATGTATGGGACAAAATGAGCAGGTCACCAGGAGCCTTTTGGAGCCAGGGAAGAGGTTGCCTACGAACAGGCTGCACTCAAAGCGAGTAAAGATGCTGAGGTAATCGTGCTTCCAGGCTTGCCTGGGCAGGGCTTTCCTTGGACCCAGAGTGGTAGCTTTTGGCAAGTAGTAGAGAACTAGCACCCAACTGCTGCCATGAGGCGTCAAAGAGCGCTGACAGCAGGGCAGCTGCAGGCTGAAAGAGCCACTCCCTTGAAAGTGGAAGTGCCAGTCTACAAGTCCTGGGTGAGTTTCAAAGTCCTGACCCGACCTGAGGGAGGAGGTAGAAAATCTAAGGATACTAGAATCCCTGACAAACTGGTGGGTGACATTTCAAGCTTTCACTCACAGCCATCGAGTCAATGGTGACTCGCAGAGACTGCCAGTGGGTGTCTGAGACAGCTACTGCTTACAGGAGTAGAGAGCCCAGTCTTTCTCCTGCCGAGCCGCTGGTGGTTTTGAACTGCCGATCATGTGAATGCCAGCCCAATGTATAACCACTATACCATCAGGGCTTCTGAAGTTTCAACTGGTCCCACTTCAATGTGAAACATAAACACATGTGGCAGGACTGACCTTGAAAGTATTAAAAACCACCCTCCTAAAGCACAGAGAAATCAGTGGAAGCAAATGGATCTGGCAGCTGCTGCTTTGCTTGAGGGGACAGCATACTCCTCTTGCCATTCACCAAGCATGTTCACAAAGGAGCTCCATCAGAATCTCGGACTAATGCCCCGTAACTTACTGCTGACCAGTCTATTCTAACTCACGGCAGCCATATAGGCAACTCCTAAATCTTTGTAGGAGCAGAGAGACTTACCTATCTCCCATAGAGTGGCTGGAGGGTTGTTAGCAGCCCAATGAATAACCCACAGCACAAACAGAAACAGTAGATTCTGACTCATCGCACCACCAGGGCTCCCTATAATTGTAATAGATGGCATGATCGCCATACGAAAGGATGTGTGCAGGCTCTGTTAAGTTGATATGACCATGATTACCATGTCAATGATTTAGAAGAAAAGACTTGGTGGTCTAAGTGACTCATATAAAAAAGTCATGATAGATTAATTCACCCATCTATAAAAGCAGAGGATCTGCCAGTGCATTTAAAACATATACATTCACTCTCCGGGTGCCTTCTTTTATCAACTTTATTGGGAGACTTTAGGAAAGGTTTGTTCTTCACCTGTCATATCTCTCTATTCTACTGGTTTACTCGTAACGCAAGATAACTTAATAATGAATTATTGATTGAGTTAAATACTTCCAGAAGTTAAAGTCTTTGAGAATTACCTAGAACTTTGTAACTACATTAGGGGTGCAGCTTGTTATGAGCCACATGTTGTTCAGGGTCAAGTGAAGAAAAGATCCGGCATGCTGTGTGAACTTCCACTACTTTACATTTCATCTGTAGAGTTTCCCAATTTCTTCAACAAAACGGGTTCCATTGCTCTTGTTAAAAATTAGTTTGAGCTTTCATCCCTGAGAAACTGGATACAATGCAGCAATGAATAAGAATAATAAAGAAGTTTGGGGTTGGGAAAGGCAGTGTGTTTGGAAAAGGTAGTTTAAATATTTAGATACCTTGAGATGGAGTTCCATAGAGAGCGTGCACACACACACACACACTTTCATCTAGTAGATTTCAACTCATAGCAACCCTGTAGAGGCTGTCAATATTCACGGGAACATTGATTGGAACCATGGATCTCACGAGTAGCAATTCAATGCTTGCCTGGCACCTCTGCCAGGCCTTCCTAGTGGGAACCCAGGTATCAGTACATGTTGAGGTAAGTCTCTGCATTTTGGAGACATTCAAGTAGGACTTTGAATTGGACACTTACATGATGAAGATAAACAATACAGAGAGTAGCGAAAGGCCAACGAGCTATTTAAGAGGTGTCTTGGGGTAGGAAGGTGGGATTTAAGCAGCACTGATTTATTTTCCCCATCACCTTCTATCGGTCACTAGACAACTTTCTGCAAAGTACAGTTACCCCAGGAAAATGAAACAACCCACACATTAAACAAACACGATTCCTTGTAAATCAGTCAAGCCGTGTGTCAGGATACTGGTCCCGGAGAGCCAATATCCCAGTCAGAGAACAATTCAGGAGACTATTAGAGCAACAATGTCAGCTTATTTTCAGAACAATTCTGTCTCCTTATGTCAAAATCCATGATGAAAAAATGGTTTCCAATCTATAGAGTCACCCATCTCCTCCAGATTACCAGAGTACGTCTCTTTGAGTATCAGGAGGAAACTAAAGAAATGCTATGCAGAGATAGCCCACAATAAAGGTTTTATTTGTTTACAACTGATGTATTTTTATCTCTTTTGGTTGCACTAAATTAAAACACAATAAAGTTAATTCACACATACAATTTATCAACCCATCTCTAGAACAAATGTCATCAAAGAGAGCATCTTTCAAGATGTTAGAGTTTCTAATTAATTCCCCTCGTGGACATCTCACTTCCTAGATCATGAAAACTAAGGAGAAGTTACTAGAACTGCAATATCTTCAAGTTTTTAAGGCTCCCTTTGTAGGTCAGCCTTACTTATGTTTGATGGAAGCCATAACTATTTTATGACTTAAACTGAAACCTTAGAACCTCAGAACCAACCCCAAAGCACCTAGCAATAACAACATGTGGAAGAATCTCACTTCTTTCTTTCATAGTCCTCATAGTTTCTACCAAAGCACTGAGTTCTTAATACATTTTTGTAACATTAAAGTGAATCAATGATTCAAAGTAAATTCATAAGAAATGAGCGTTATTTATTTGTATTGAAAGGATTATATTTTATATCAACATTGCCCTTGGAAGTATTTCAATAAACAGTCCACACTCTAAATACACATCAAAAATAGTAAAGGAAGAGTCCCTATATGATTGGAAAGAGTGACGCATTTTTGAGTTATTAACATTATGTGTGTGTGAGAGAGGCGGGGGGAATGAGAGCAAGAGAGAATGACAACAACAGAAACCAGGAAAGGTCAACAAACTGTGTGATCTTCACAGTTTGAAGAAATAAAGTTACAACAAAAAAGAATTAAAAATAAAAATATTATAATTTGTCCCAGATGAGTAACCAAAGCAAAAAAAGCTAAAAGAGAATAAAAGCTGATTTATTTTTATTAAATATTTTGCTTGATTTGCTCATATGCCAATTAGGAATTTTTGTAATTTAAGGATCTGTCCAGGCTTTTCTATCCATTTATGAGTCAGGATTTTTAAATTTTTATTTTATTTGGGGCTCTTGTAGCTCTTATAACAATCCATACATATATTATCCATTGTGTCTAACATGTCTGTACATATGTTAGTATATGTGCCGCCGAAGCAAGCACATCTGTACATATGTTGTCACCATCTTTTTAAAAACCTTTTATTTCTCCTTGAGTCCTTGGTATCAGCTCCTAATTTTTTTTCCTCCTTCCCCCATGTCCCTTTGATAATTTATAAATTATAATTTTTTTTCCTGTCTTACACCAACCGGAGTCAGGATTTCTTCTACACCTTTCTACTACACCTTCCCTAGTATTATAGTTAATTCTAACTCTAACTGATAACCAGAATTTGAATGTAAGTTTATATCTTATTATCTGTTAAGATCATAATTTAAAACTAAACTCTTTAAACTTATTTGACTTCCAATCCCAAGATATTTTGGGAAACATTTGCAAAACCTATGTAGTTTATTCTAGCTGAACACTTCCAAATTCATATCATGTGGCTGTAAGGTGCAAAAACCAAGCATGAAGAAGGGCTTAGAAACCTCATACTTAGATTCATGAATATGTATTATACAATAAATATACTTTGGAGATATTGTGGGTTTGATTCTTGACTACCATAAGAAAACAAATATTGCAAGAAAGTCATGATTTTTTTGTTTTCTAGTGCCTATAAAATTTATGTTTATACCACCCTATAGTCTATTAAATATGCAATAGTCTTAAGAAAAGTTTAAAATAGTGTGAGAATTACCAAAATGTCCCAGAGAAACAAAGTGAGTACATGTTTGGGGGGAACATGGCAAGGATATACTTAGTTGGCCCAGGGTTGCCACAAACTTCCCATCTGTAAAAAAGGCCCTATCTGTGGAGTACAATAAAGTAACCCAAACCCACTACCCACAATTCAATTCCAGCTTACCACAACCTTGTAAGGCAGAATAGAACTCTTCCTTCGGGTTTCTGAGACTGTCAAATCTTTATGGGAGAAGCTGGCTTTATGTTCTCTCTCAGAGTGGCTGATGGGCTTGAACTGCTGGCCTTTTGGTTAACAGGCCAGTGCTTATCCCACAACACTACCTGGGGCCATGCAATAAAGCCAAGTGCAACAAAACAAGACATGCCTGCATTTCATTATTTGGCATCAAAAGATGTAAGAAGGTACAAGAGAATAAGAAATATGTTGTCAACTAAAAGGTGGATTTGCTTTGGGAATTTCCTCAGAATACGTTTTCTTGGAAATCATCCTATTCTCTGATAACAAGCCCTTGCTTTTCCTTCATCATTTCTCCTGAAGCCACAGACAGGCAGGAAAGTTGTTTGTTTTCCACTCATGGGTTACTCGAGTGAGGAGTGAGAGCCTGAAAGGATTCAACAGAGCCCTTATTGGAACTCTCTTAAATAAACACGGGCTTTCGAATGCCTTGAGATTTAACAATCTATTTTCAGCTTCTCAGTACCAGGATGTGAGCTAGCTGAGTGGAGTAGATGAACCAGATCACTTAAATAAATACCATGAAAGAAGCAGAAAGTTAGTCACTTTGCAGTCGGGAAAATGACTTGTTACTCATTTTAAGTTAGTTCTCGTATTGTTTCTTCTTTTAGGTTATCATTGGGTCTATCTCATAGTAACCCTGTGGACAACAGAACAAAGCATTGCCTGGTCATGTACCGTACTCACACCTGTGTCGTCCCTCTCATTGAAAATTTTTCTCTCTTTAGTTGACACTTAACTTTTCCTAGGACTGATCCCTCTTGATAACACACCTAAAGTATGTGTAATGAAGTCACACCATCCCCATTTCTATGGAGCATTCTGGGTGTACTTATTCCGATGTATATTTTATTCATTCTGATGGCTGTCTGTGGAATAC
Organism: Echinops telfairi; assembly: GCF_000313985.2. Taxonomy (NCBI): domain Eukaryota; kingdom Metazoa; phylum Chordata; class Mammalia; order Afrosoricida; family Tenrecidae; genus Echinops; species Echinops telfairi. Next base: position 38,708,091 of record NW_022103899.1, on the reverse strand, counting down.
TTGATATTCTTAGCTAAAACCATACTTCAAAGGCATCTGTGGTAGTTACATAATCTGGTGTCAATTTGAGGATTCAGAGTGAAGGGGTGGAGTCTAGCCTGTCAATCAGGTCCTAGCCAAAAAGGCCTCTGTGGGGGCATGGCCTTCTCTTGAGGATTCTGGGAACTCCTGTATTCCTCCTTGGAGGCAGGAGACACTCTCTCTCTCTTTGCTCACTCCTTGGGAGACATTGCAGCTGAAAAGACACATGGAACTAAGCTAGAGTCCTGGGAGCTGGAGGAGTGTCATGGAGACCCCTGCCAGCACTGAGATGCTTCTAATGCCACTGGATCCACAAGATTTTCCACTCACTAGCCTGTGATCTTCCTGCATTCGTTGTCATTGCATATGTTTCATGAGTCTGAAGAGGACTTTATAGATCGGTATCAGACATATGGCCTAATATTGGATTTATGGACTTGATCTGGACAGGGCTGGGATGTTTTCTCAATATTCAATTGCCCTTGTATGTTAATCCTTTTCTTATACACATATGAGTCTCTGTGAATTTGTTTCTCTAGTCTTCCCACATGAACACATTATCAATTCTTCACTGGTCTTCTTTATTCACTATCCACTTTTGCATGCAATCTGAGGCCATTAAAATACCCTGGCTTGGGTCAGACATATATGAATACTCAACATGACATCTTTGCTTTTAAACATTTTAACTAGCTCTTTTGCAGCACATAGGCCCAATTCAATACATCTTTTGATTTTTGTTGATTACTGCTTCTCTGCATGGATGTTGATTAGGTATTATAAGTAGTACTATATTATCTTGTGACATATACCAGGGGACTTTGAAAATTTCATGAAAAAATATATTTAAAAGTGAATGGCATTATTTCACTAACACTTTGAAGTTATCTCATATGCGTATTTATTCTCTTGTGGTGGCACTATGGGATGAGCATTGGCCCCCTGACTTCAAAGTAGGTGGTCAACTGATTCAGGTGAGAAAGGTGAAGCTGTCTGTTGCTGTAAAGCTTTATAGCCCCTGAGGCCCCAGGAGTAGTTCTACTTTGTCCTGTAGGGTCATTATGAGTGGAGAGCAACTCAATGGCAGTGGATGGATGGAATGGAACATTGTGATAATACACTTACTCCTTACTCATCAATTAACTGGTTATCCACCATTCCATGTTTATAACAAAAGTAAAAAAAAAACCTATCCTAATATTCTGCAGTAACATGCATCTGGAAGTAATAAAAACTGAGGTATATGATGACAGTTACACTGGTTGTGAAGGTTGTGTCGACTTGGCTAGGCCATAGTTCCTTATGGTTTGACAGCTATGTCGTAATGTAATTTGGCAGTTATGTAATGATGCAGCCATCTCACTTTGCCATCTGATGTTGTCACTCTCTAAGTTCATCTAAGGACAATTTTCACATAGTGGCCTCGTCTTGAGAACCTAACCATGTTGTTAAGTGAGGAGTGGGTGTATTGCTTCGTTATAAGAAACAGGTCATTGCATTGCAGATGTAGAGGTCCCTGGACTACACAGGTGAAGAAGATAATTACATTTATTTTACCATTTGAAAAGATGTAGATAAGCCCCTCGCTTAGCTAAGTTGCAGCAACAGAATGGTATTTCCTTTCACAGGGTTTCCAGGCTAATGTCTTAGAATTCAGCTTTAAATTCTTCTCTTTAGTGCTTCCCTTCCCCTCTTCAACATTAATCCTAGTCATTGCCACCACTTTTCTCTTTGCTCTGCACACATCATTGTAACTTGTGCAAACATTTAGTACAGATTGTTTTCTTTTCTAACTTTCCTTCTTTGTTGTCTTTTAAAAAGATGACTTTTAATCCAGATAAAATGCGATATGTGGCTTTTATCAAAGTCTAAAGCATGATAGTATAATGAGAATTACTTAATCCAAGAATAGGACAATAACTCACCACTTACCTATGTACCCCATCCCCTGCCTGAATATTTTGTGTGCTACTTCTTTCTAGGGGTTAGAACTCTCTTGAATGTTTTTGTTATTATTGCTTTGCTATTTTATTTGTATAGCTTTATCACATATAACACTTCAACTAGTATTATTACTGTTAGAGATAACTACACCAAATTCTCTTGTCTTAATAAATTTATGTGTGATAAACCCATAAGCATACAGTATAATTCACAATATGTCCCTCTTCCATGTCTAGTCTCAACTTCTGTCACTGTCCCCCAACCACAGCAAGCATGGTATATGATTTTATATCTCCACACACTTATTCATACTCCACCTTCTGTGTGGAGTGACCACATAGCTACTTGGCAGGCATCATATTTAAGATCCAGCTCACACTCTACTTCTGCAATCATTCCCTAACTCTCCTTACCTTTTCCTCCTTTCCACATCTTACATTCAGACAAAACTGACCTCTTCCACTAGGTTGCTCATATAGTGCTTTGTCACTATCTCTAATTTGACTCTGATCATGTTTCAAAGTGTTATCTATTTACATATTTGTTTCCTTAGTGAAAATATTGATCCTACGAAGGCAGTGATCCACTGTTTGTTTTTGAAATTTACCATAGGTCCTATTTATATGTGAATGAATGAATAAATTACATTCATATCATTCTATAATTCTTTTTTCTTAACCTTAGGATTTTAAAGCCAATTGGGAGATGTGCTTTACAATGAAGTGTATGCATTTAAATTGAACAATTCTAGAAGCTTTGAAGACCTGCTAAGCCACCATCAGAAACAAGATGCAGAACATTTAAATTAGCCCCTAATGTTTCCTCTGCTCCCTTTGCAGTTCATTCCTTTCTCCAATTTCCCCAAACAGTTGATCTCTTGATCAATGTATACTAGTTTGCATTTTTCCTTTTTTAAGTTTCAGAAAATCAAACCAAACCATATGCGTTCTTTTTCGTTTAGTTTCCTTAATTTAGCATAATGCTTTTGAACTTCAATTACATTGTTGCATGCACCAATAGTCCATTTGTTCTTGATATTAAATAGCATTTCATTATGTATGTTGTTTTATTGTTAGGTACCATTGAGTCAGGTCCAGCTCACGTTGATCTTATGTACAACAGACTTAAACCCTGCTTCACCTTGCATAATCCTCAAAATTGTCACATTAGATCCCCTTGTTACAGCCAATCAGTCAACCCATCTCATCAAGGATCTTCCCTCCTTCACTGACCCTTTACTTTCCCAAGTACGATGTTATTTTCCAGGAACTAGTCTTTCCTGATAACATGTCCAAAATACAAGGGACAAAGTCTCACCATTCTTGCTTCTAAGGAGACATCTTGCTATACTTTCTCCACAACATATTTGTTTGTTCTCCTAGAAATTCAGGATACTTTCCGTAGTCTTCATCAACACCCTAAGTCAAACGCAGCAATCTTCTCCAGGCTTCTTTACTTATTGTTCCATACTCAGTCTTCCTTGTTTATTCCTTGCCCAGCTTTCATATACATAACCAGACGTAAAACCAAGCTCAGGCCATCTCGGTGATTCTGATTAATAGTAACCTCCTTGGACAGAGTAGACCTTAGTGAAAATATTGATTCTATCAAGGCAATAATCAGTTATTTGCATTTGCAATTTAGCATAGGAAGATCTATTTATAATGGAACGAATGAGTAAATACATTAATATCACCCCACAATTTTTTTTTCTTACCCCTACTCTCCTACTGCCATTGAGTCAATGCTGACTCATAGCCACTCTGTGGGGGATGGTAAAACTGCCTATAACTCTTTACAGGAGTAGAAAACCTCTTGTTTCTCCCTTGGAGCAACTGGTGGTTTTGAAATGATGACCTCGTGGCTAGAAGCCCATTTGCATAGTCATGGCTTAGGTCCTGTGTACCTTTGTCCTCAAAAAGAGACCTTTGTTCTTCCACAGTTCAGAAAGGTCTTGTGCAACAGATTTGTTCAATACAATAAATCGATTTCTTGACTGCTACTTCCATGAGTGTTGGTTGTGAATTTAGGCAAAACGAAATTCTTGACAACTTTGTTTCTCCATTTTATCACAGTGTTTGTTGTCTGTTGGTTCCGATGTGAGGATTTGAATTTTCTTTACATTAAGTTGTTATCCATGCAGAAAGCTTTAGCTTTTGCTCTTTATCAGCCAGTCTTCTTACATCAAGTCTTTGTAGCTTTCCGCAAGCAAGGTTGTATCACCTGTATAGCACAGGTGTTAGTGAGCCTTCCTCCAGTTCCGATGCCATGTTCTTCCACACAGAGTCCAGATTCTGGGATATTTTGCTCATTATATCATTTGAATATGCACGGTGTGTTAGTCTGGGTTGACTAGAGAAACAAATTCATAGACACTCATGTGTATGAGAAAGAACTTTATATACAAGAGCAATTGAATATTGAGAAATCATCCCAGCCCAGTCCAGACCAAGTCCATAAGTCTAATATTAGCCTATAGGTCTGATACCAATCTATACAGTCCTCTTCAGATTCATGAAACTCATGCAATGACACTGAATTCAGGAAGAGCACAGGCCAGTGGGTGGAAAATCTTGTGGATTCACTGGTGGTAGAAACATCTCAGCGCTGGCATGAGTCTCCACATAGCTCCTCCAGGTCCAGGGCTCTGGCTGCCATCAGCATAGATCCATGTGTCTTGTCAGTACAGAGTCTTTCAGGGAGTTAGCAGAGAGAGTGTTTCCCACCTCCAAGAAGGAATACAGGAGTCCCCAGAATTCTCAGGAGAAGGCCATGCCCACACAGAGACCTCATTGGCTATGACCTGATTGACAGGCTAGACTCTACCTCTTCATTCTTGATCCTCTCAAATTGATAAATGATTGTATAACTACCACACATGGAAAAAGGATGCAACTCAGACACACGTTTCCTGATTTTAGACCATGAAGTATCCCCTAGTTCTGTTACCAGGAGGGCTTTTTGGCCTATCCACACATGCGCACAAGTAAGTGCTGGAAATTTCCATTCTTCTTGATATTATCCTCAAACGTGTTTTTCTCACCTTGTTTCGTTGTAGCTTGGATTCCTTCCTTCAATACCATCAGTTTTTGAGTGTATGCTAACTCATGAAATGATAGAAAATCAATGATATTGAAGGCAGGCATCCAAACTGCAAGTTTAAAAGGTGAGCAAAACAAGCTCCATAGACAGACTATCAGTTGAAAACTTTAAACAAGCTAATGTAACACTGGAAACAATCACTTATCTATGCCAAAATTTGGAAGACAGGTGGCTGGCCTGCCAACTGGAAGAATTCATTCTTGTGCCCATGTCAAAAAATGGTGACCTAACAGAATATGATAACTTTTGCAAGATATCTTTGCTATCACACATAAGTAAAATTTTGCTGAAGATTATTCAAAGGCTAGCATAACAGTACATGGTCACAAAACTGCCAGGAATTCTAGCTGGATTCAGAACAGGACACCAAATAAGGGATGCCATTGCTGACGTCAGAGAGATCTTGGCTGAAAGCAGAGAATACCAGAAAAATATTTACTTGATATTGTCATTTTTTTAAATGTTTTTGCATCATTTAATATTTGCCCATAGAATCCTGCAATATTGCAATTCGAGGTTTGAATATTTCTTCAGTTCCTTCACCTTGAGATATGCTAATCATGTACTTTCTTTTTGATTTTATAACTTCAAATTTTACCACATTTCTTTATAAAAGTCTGTTTTCTTGAGATGCCTTTTGAAATCTTTGGCTCAGCTGTTTTATTTCACCACTCATTCTGTTCACTTTAGTTACTCTACATTCACGAGCAAATTTCAGAGTCTTTTTTCCCTACTTTTTTTTTTTTTAAATCAATTTATTGGGGCTCATATATGATGCTCTGGATGTCATCCCACAACTTACCTGGTCCATAGTCATTGATGTTCAATGCATCAAATTTATTGTTGAAATATCTCTAAGTTTAGGTGGGTCATATTCAAATATGTATTTTGGCTCTTGCGGTCTTGTTTTCTTTGGCTTCAACCTGAAATTTTATTTAAGCAACAATGACTTACTTACTCCACAATCAACTCTTGGCCTCATTTTAGGGCACGATATTGAGGTTCCACAGCGTTTCTTCCCACAGATGTAGTCCATTTGATTCCTGTGTACTATACGTTCTTGAAAAAGGACATTTGCAATGTAGAAGTTAGTGGTCTGACAAAATTCTATCATGTGACCTCCAGTTTTATTCCTATCACCATGGCTGCATTTTCCAACTACTGAAGCTTCCTTTTTGTGTGTGATTTTTTAATTACCATCACCAATAAATATCAAAGTATTTGGCGAATTCTTCAGTTTCCTCAACACTGTTCTTAGTGGTTGGTATATAAGTATGTACAACTGTTGCATTCATAAATCTTCATTACAGATGTTTAGATGTGACAGACAGCATTTTACTTCAAGATCTCAAACTCAGACTCACAGTGAACCTAGAAGACAGGGTAGACTGTCTCTGAGGGTTTCTGAGACTGTAACTCTTCATGGGAATAGAAAACCTCACCTGTCTTGCTCAGAGATGCTGGTAGTTTCAAACTGCTGGCCTTGTGGTTAGCGCCCACCTGTGCCACCAGGTCTCCTGTGCTGCTAGATAGATTTTGAGATGTTCTTTTTGACAATTAATGTGATGCAATTTCTCTTGAATTTGTCATTCCCAGCTTGTAAGCCATGTGATTGTCTGATTTAAAATGGCCAATACCATTCCATTTCAGCTCACTGATGCCAATCCAACTGCTGATCACGAGGTCAGAGATGTAAAACCACCAGCAGCTCTATCCGAGAATGTGGCTATCTACTCCCATAATGATGTGTAGCCTTGGGAAGCCTCCAGAGGCTCACTAGGAGTCAGAATTGGGCTGATAGCAGTGCATTTCATTAGGCTATAGATAGTTATACATTCTATTTCATTATTTTATGGCTTAATCGAACTTTGCACATTCTATGTTCTGATTGCTGGTGGGTGTTCAGTGTTGAGTCATGCCCCATCCGCAGAGGAAGGTCTCAGAATCTGTTCCATCGACGTCATTCAGATTTACTACTGTGAGAAGGCATTTCTTCCTCTCTCGTATTTTGAGTGTCTTTCAACCTGAGTGGCTCATTTTCTGACACATATCAATGTTCTGCTACCATTCGTACTCTCGGCCACTTTGTCTTTTTCGTCTGGGAGCTCTGCTGAAACCTGTTCACATGTATGACCCTGCTGGTACTTGAAATCTTAGTGACATAGCTTCCAGTATCACAGTAGAGCAAGTCACCACAGTATCATATTTCTTGATTATTGCACCTGCTTTTGTTGGTTCCAGTTTTATGCAATTGTGAATATAAATATTCATTTATGAGCACTTTTGAAAACATATGATCTTATTCCCTTATTTTTTTTAAGCAGCTCAGAGTCACATCACTTGGCCCTATGGTATTTTAACATTTTTTAAAGCCAACAAAGATATTTTTCAGAATGATTGTAGTACCATTGTTTAATTAGTTACTGTTTATGAGAGTTACAGTTATTCCATATTCTCACCAACACTTGGTATTGTCAACCTTTCCAGTGTTAGTAATTTTACCATGCTCTCAGTGGTTATCTCCCTATAGTTTTAATCTATATTTCCTTGATTCTAATAATATCAAAATTTTCAGATAATTATTGGCCATTCATACAGTCCACTAACATATTTATTTTATAGGTATTTAAAATATTTTTGTCCATTAATTTTTAAATGGTTGATTTGTACAAAATCTGCACATATTCTAAATTACTGATGTGGAACTTCAATTTTTGTTTTCTTTTATGATTCCTGTTTTCTTACAATCTCTGGCTTGCCTTTGTATTTTCTGTCATAGTCCACACATGTATGTGTAGTCTATGTAAATGTGAAAGATAACATTTCATTTGCATATACCAGGTTCACAATATGTTTTCTTCTGTCAGTATTTTTTTTTTCATTTCTCTCTCTCTTTTTTTTAATCATTTTATTAGGGGATCATACAACTCTCATTACAATTCATACATACATCAATTGTGGAAAGCACATTTGTACATTCATTGCCCTCATCATTCTCAAAACATTTCGTCTCCACTCAAGCCCCTGGCACCAGGTCCTCATTTTCCCCCTCCCTCCCAGCTCCCCCTCCCCTATGTGCCCTTGATAATTTATACATTGTTATTTTGTCATATATTGCCCTGTCTGACGTCTCCCTCCACCCACTCCTCGGTTGTCCGTCCCCCAGGGAGGAGGTCACATCTAGTTCCCTGTAACCAGCTCCCTCTTCTGTCAGTATTATATAGCTTAACTTTTACATTTAGGGCAAGGACCCATTTCAAACCAATCTTGCTGTTAAGTATGAGGTCAGAGCTTTTGTTTTTTCTTTCTCTATATAGATATCCAGTTGTTCCAACTCCATTGGTTGAAAATAATTGCTTTTTCCAACGAATTGCTTTGACGCTTTTGATTAAAGCAAAATTATCACATAGTATGGATCAATGTCTAGGCTCTTTATTCCATGCCATTGCTCTACAGGTCTAATGCTCCCCACTACCCCTTGGATTGATTATGTAACTGTAGTGTTAATCTTGAAATCAAGTAGCATAATTTCTCAGATTTGTTCTTTACTAAAATTGCTTTACTCAATCTATGTCATTTGCAATTCCACATAGTTTTCAGAATCAGTTTGTCAATTTCTAAAAGGCCTGCTGAAATGTTCATCAGGATTACAATGAATCTCTAAATCAATTTGGGGATAGGGTTTCCTTTTAAATGCTTCTGGAAGGGGTAGAAGCAATTTACTAGTATTTTACTGACAATATGAATTAGAAATAACCGAGACATAACACTAGAAGAGGTATCGCGTGAAATTCATCTGCTCCTATAATTTCTATCATTTTTCACAGAAGTAGTTCTAGTTCAACCTGGGATGAAATTGTCCCCTAAGAGAACAACACAAGTACTAAGAAACTTAACTATACGTAAGATCCTAGCTTATAATGAAATATTTGCTTGCAATCTTTTCCTCCCCTATTCTAAAGAAAAACCACACAGGATATCTTTTTACACAAAGGACTTATGCTCATTTCAAAAATGACTTTTTCAATATGCAAACTGCCGAGCCCTGAGAACTGCAGTATACGGTACTTGGCATAGGGTTAGGGGAAGCACCTTCCACTAGGCACCTCGTTCTTTCTGCAGACTCAAGCGCCTGCCATGATCAGACCAGGACGTGTGTTCTGGATTTAGATGGCACCACATCAGAAGAATTCAGACCACTTTCAAAACACTTTCACTTGGAAAGGTATTTTGCACCTGAAAGCGTTTTCAGAACGCAAGTTCACAGAACTCTAGCTACTTGCTTTTTTCCCTTTAGTCTTTTAAAGGACTGTTTTCGTTTATCTGCTTTTAGTTGTTCATCATTGAGTTGTTTTTGTGACTGCTTTGGTGTTTGGTACATTCACATGGACACTGGTTTTATTGAGAACAAAATTTCCTAGCACTCTTAGCATACGTTGAAAGGAGAAAAATATTATTACTCAACGGCTTCTTAATAAAACAATCCAGAATCCACTTTGCCATGAAATTAAGGTCATCATTGAATTAAAATGATACTTTCTCTACTATTTAAATATATAAGCTATTAGACCAAGTGTTTAGAAACCTGCACTTTCCAATTCGCTAACTTCACTCTGTACTTTGGGGACAAAACCCTTTTTTTCCCTCTTTGCAACGGGAGTTGACATTCATTCCCTCAAGCTGAGCGAGGAGATGTTAGCAGCAAAGCCAGCAACTTTCCACGGAAGAGGAGAGCTACGCAAATACCGTCTTTCAGACGTGGTTTCTATCCCTACTCACAACTCAAGAGTTGCATTCCATATTTATTGCCACAGTATTCCCTGTTTTAACTAAGGTCTTAACCTCTCTGCCATCAAGCAGTTTCTGATTCACGGTGGCCCTATAGTACAAAGCAGAACTGCCTCTGTGGGTTTCTGAGACTAACTCTTTACAGCAGTCGAAGCTACATCTTTCTCCCATGAGGCAGCTGGTGGTTTTGAACTGCTATCTTTGAGTCACCAACCCAACTTATTCACTCATTTCAAGAAAAGGTGTCCTAAGCTAAAGGAGATAACTATATTCAGATGCTTTAAAAATGTGAGCTTGTACTTTGGATTCATATAGTATTATTGCCTACAGCATTCAGGAAAATCTAAGAGATAACTCCTCTCCCCAACATCATATGAAATTGGTGAACTCAATCAATATTACACACACATAAAGAAACAAAGACTATTGATTTAATATTTTATCATTTGTATAGGTTTTTGATGCTTTTCAAAACGCAGTTACTTTTCCACTTTTCAGAGTGGTGAAATGATACTGACACATTAATGCACTTGCCACCAAAATGGCCCGGTGTCCATTGCACGTGTGTTTCCGGTGGTAGCGGGAACGGCTCGCTCTGTGTCCTTTCTCCCCACAGTGCATGTTCCCTCCCTTCCAGTCTCTCTGTTCTCTGGAGCTGTTAGGACCACGGTTCTCCTTCGACATGCAGTCCAAGGAAGAAAGAACACTCTCTCGACTGAGTACTTTCCACAGGCTAGGTCCTCTGTTGAGCACACGGCAGCTAGGACTCAGTGGTTTCCAAAGATTTGCAAAGTCCTGGGGATTGAGGATGGGGGTGGGGCTAAGAGCATTTAAAATTGGGTGACCCCATCAACGATAGTGCAAATTGGGATATGTTGCGAGTGTAAAGAATGTTATTGATAATTTTACCAGGACAACCGAGATAAACTTGGACTATCTAGACAACTGAAGCACTGTTGGCATAATGGTTGTGAAATAAGCTGCGAGCCACAAGGTCAGCAGTTCGAAACCACCAGCCATTCCTCAGGAGAGAGAAAGGGCTTTCTACTCTCAGAAAGAAGTACAGCCTCAGAAACTCACAGGGGGCGTTCTTCCTTGTCCTTTGGGGTTGCTATGGGTTGGCATGGACTCAAGAACAGTGAGTGTTTGGATTATAGAGACACTAAAGAAATATGATTTCCCTACCGTTCAGAATTAGGTGTGTATCTTTGTGATCATTTCTATTTATGATAAGTGGTCATTTATCATGATCCAAAATTTTATTTTTAAGTATATGTGGTTAATAAAAGAAATTGTATCCTGTAATACTATTTGTGTTAGCCAGGCTCAACTAAACTTATGAGATGTTTGGAAAAAAACTTGTGGTTGTGAGGTGCCATCTAGTTGTTTCCAACTCAGAGCAACCTGACACGCATCGGGACGAAACCCGCCCAGTGCTGTGCCACCCCCACAGTCATTCCGATATTTGAGCCCATTGTTGCAACCACTGGGTCAATCCATCTCATCAAGAACACTCCTATTTTCCCTACCGCTCTGCTTTACCATGCATGGTGTCCTGTCCCGGGGCCGGTCTCCTCTGACCACACATCCAAAGCACATGAGGCGAAATTCTTGCCTCAAAGGAGCATTCTGGCTGCATTTCTTCCAAGACCGATTTGTTAGGTCATTTGTCAGTCCATGGTACTTTCACCTTCTTTTCTAGCACCATCATTCAAATACTTTAATTCTTCTTCAGTCTTCCTTATTCAATGTCCAACTTCCACAAGCATATGAGGAGATTGAAAATACTATGGCTTGAATCAGGCTAACTTTAATCCTTAATGTAATATCCTTGCAGTTCAACACTCTAAACAGGTTCCGTGTACCAGATTTACCCAGTGCTATGCACCATTTGATCTCTTCGCTCCTGCTTCCAGGAGCATTGATTGTGGATCAAGCATGATGAAGTCCTTGACAACTCCAAACTTCTCTCCATTATCATGATGTTATCCGTTGGTCTAGTTGTGAGGATTTTGGTCTTCTTTATGCTGAGTTATAATACTTACTAAAGACTGCATTCCTTGATCTTGTGCTTCAAGTCTCTCATTTTCAGCAAGTTGTGCCATCTGCACAGTGCAGGCTGCTAATAAGCCTTCTTCTAATCCTGTAGCCCCTTTCTTCACATAGTCCAGCTTCTTGGGTGATTTGCTCAGCATACACATTGAATACGTATCATGAGAGAAAACAACCCTGATGTACATTTTTCATGAGTTTAAATGATGCAGGGTGCTATTATTCTGTTCACACAACTGTTTCTTGATCAATGTAAAGGTTCAGCATGAGCACAATGAAGTGTTCTGGAATTCCCATTTTTCTCAAGGCTATATGATCCACACAATGGAATGCGTTTGCATAGTCAAGAAAACATCTATCTGTTATTCTCTGCTTTCAGACAAGTTCCACCTGACAGCAGCCATGACATCCGTGTCTTGCATTCTCTCCTGAGTCTGACCTGCCCCTCTTGCTCTCACTCACTGCTGCTGAGTCGATGCAGACTCACAATGGCCCTGTGTGAAAAGGTAGGGCTGCCCCTGTGAGTTTCTGAGATTGCCTAACTCTGTAACTCTGTAGAAATCCATCTCTCTACCGTGGAGTGGCTGGTGGTTTTAAACTGTGTACTGGAAAAATGCACATTAATTTAGTTTTTTATCACAGCAAGCCTGTGTTCATTTTTATTGATCAAACTAGAGTTTATTGATTAAAGAAAGAAAGAAAAAACACTTAGTTCTGCTTGGTCTCCTCTTCAATTCCCCTAATAGTCACTACTTTCAGTAAGGATGAAAGCTGTTGAAGGCAATGTTTGCAAAACCTATACCCGGAGTTGCTGGGAAACAGAACTGACTTGATGGCAGTGAGTTTGGTTTTTGGCATAGTCTCTCCTCATCTTATAAAATTGTGCCAAGGTAAAAGGAAGGGCCAGGTGCTTCTTTCTCTAGCCAATTGCCGCAGACAGCAAACAACATTTGTGGGAAGATGAGAACTTATTTCAAAACCACCTCTCCAGTGACTAAGGGACCCTCAAGAGCTGCACTTGCCTAGAATCAAGAGCTTGGCCTGGTGTGTCCTCAGGGGGTGAGGGCAGGCTAGCCTTCCTCACTATGTAGACTTACTCTTGAACCTGGAATGAAGGAGGCCTGCCTGCCTTAGAAAAGGACACAAAATGCCCTCCATTTTTTTCCCACTATTTTAACTCTGTTGTAAAATTTTGTTTCTAATAAGACTCAACAGCAACAAAAATGAGGGCTAATGTTTTTCTTTACTTTAGTCAATAAAAAAAATGAGTCTGGAGAATTTATTTGATCAAAATCAGGTGAACTGGTATTTAAACCCAAGCCTATATGACTTGCGACTATAAAGTAGTCAAAAGTCATCCAAAAGTAGGTGAACTGGTATTTAAACCCAAGCCTATATGACTTGCAACTATAAGTTGCTTTTTAATTTTTACTTTAGTCAGGCTGTAATACTTTCCCTTTTCCTCTTACATTGTGAAAGGTAGCAAACTGGCTGTGGCTGCGGGTGGCTGGGATTTGCGCTGCTCTAGGGACTGCCAGCATCTCCAGGTTCTCCCACACTGTCCATCAGCAGCAGCCCAGTCCCTCCCTTGTCTTCGCTGATGTTACGCTCCCTTTGAGAAGGATGCTTACCTTTTGGTTTTCAGAGAAGCCCCTCTCAGGCCTTGCATCATTTTATTTCATCTTTCGTTACCTAAAAGACATGCTGTCTGATGGAAACCATTAACAAGTACGATTCTGATCAATACAATTTGAGAAAGCTTTAAGTTCTGTTTGACGCTTGCAGTTGATTTGGTTGTGTGGGGAAAAAAATTCATCTTTATCACACTTCATTTTAAGTCAATGGTTTCTGATTTGGGTGATCAAATGTTTCTTAAAATGTATCTACATCCTTATACTTTTATAGACATGTATAAATGATTGATATAGACAAAAAGTGACAACAGGTCAATGAGGCCCTCTCAGTCCAAACCATGAGAGCCAAGTGGAGGAAGAAAAGGCAGACTGATGAAAAGGCAAAGATTGATACACCGGAGAAGGCAGAGGAGGCAGAGGTCCAAGTACACTCGTGTGTGTCCCCACAGAAGCCCCAGCGCCAAGGAACATGGAATACCTGAGGCCGCACACTGGGGGAAGATGTTGACTGCATGCCACTACTGACGAGAGCTTCTGTCTATGGGGCTTCCTTTGCTATTTGATGGCGGAGAACACCTGAGAGGCCCACCTTGCTCTTATACAATGAGTTCAGTGTTGATCCTTTGCCCTGAACCTATGACATTCTGGACCAATTCTGTTCTTAGTTGCGGCTCAAGGTAGTGTGCCCAATGAATCTTATTCTGCTATCTTAGTTGAAGGATTAAAAAAAACCCCACAGAAACAAAAAATATCATTAAGTATCAAAAGCCAACCAGTAAAAAACACCACCTTAAAATATGTATCTAAGTAAGGTACATGTGCTAATGAAGGAGTCCAGGTCACACAGTGGCTAAGTGCTCCGCTATGAGTGACAAGTCAGTGGTTTGAGCCCACCAGCTGCTGCCCTGGAGAAAGATGGACCAAAACTCCCTTTTGGGATCAGATCCTGTTTCCTGTATGAGGAACTCACTCTAGATACCAGTTCAGAGTGATTGAATATTCTGAGCTCCCCCAGTGAGGAAACATTTCCAACTCAAGTTCATAGTTGGTCACTCAGTGTAGAGATCAACTTTGTTGGCTTTTTTCACTCAGTATTCAGTTGCCACTTCCTGTTCTGCTCTTACCCACTTAGCATCAATTCTAATAGTTCGGTCATTACATTTTCCACTATCAATCGTAAACACTTAGTAAATATAAGGGAACCTTTATTAAAGCAAATATTATTGCTTGACAACATGCATATTTCACACAGAAATAGATGGGAAGCAGATCCATAAAACAAATCGAATCGACTCACTCAAGGGCAAGCTGAATAGCGATGACCCAACACATTTCACTGGTCATCACCCAGGCACCCCCCACGCTAAGAACAATCCTGTACACAATACAGAGGCCTCGCCCTGACTCAGGATTGCCTCCAGGCCAGCTGGTTTGGTATGGCTTGCTACAGAGAAATCAATGTCCCTGCCATTTCAATGACCTGTCCTGTCCTAAATTAATCTCTTGCTTTTAGTCTGCGCTCACATAATAACAATGTGTCTGACTTCAAACATTCCTCTGGTTATTCTCTGCTCATTCTGAGATTCTGAAGGGGTGATAAAAATTTTTTTTTAATTCATGGTCTATAAATACACCTAGTAATATGACTCACTAACCACTTGCCATCCCTCACAAAGAGATGGGATTGTTTGGGGCCTGCAAAAAGCTGGTTTTGAGGGGGTGCTGTCTGGTTTCATAGCTCCTTCCTCTTTCACTGGATTCTTTCAAGGACACCCCTGAGCTGCTTTGCACAATACAGTGAGCCAGGTTTTGTGTAGAATTTAGGGCAAAAGGTGGGGGTGGGGGTGGGGAGGGTAGCAGGGGGAGAGAGAAAGAAAACTTCCCTCTAGTAAATTGGCAGAAAACGAATCTGAATCTAAAGATTACACACCACCCACACCTTCCTTTCAAATGATCAAAGACTTTCGAGAGGTCATGGAAGGAGAGAAGGAGAGGAGAGAGCTGGGGAGAATGTGTTAAGTTCTCTGTATTGAAAGTCTTACTATTCAGCAAATTATACAAATTAGGACTCTTCTGAATCTTTTGGAAGATTTCTGGATTAAAGGGAACAGAATTAAACTGAGGTGGTGAGTTGGTATCAGTAACGGAAAATATGCTTACCTCTTTCCTAAATTTCATTCCAAATTCAACACCATTTTCCCCTCCCACCAAACCTTGGAAATATTGTTTTGTTTTTCTCTTTTTAATTTGAATTTTCTGATCTTCCTTACTTCCTGGTCTCAGTAGAATACACTAAACTTGTTATCTTGAAATTTCTGGCCCATCCCAAAGCAGGAAGTATTCTCAACATTTACAAGAAATCTGTTTGGACATGATTTCCTTGCCCATTTGTAGTTTCTAAACTCAAATAGATCCTTTTCACTTGTCCTTAGTTTTATACATATCTTTGGTCCTTCGTTACAGCTTCATTCAGACCCACCACTCATTTTCATTAGGTACAATACAACACTTTTTCATAGTAGTATTTGCCTTGGTTAGAACTGTGCTTAAATATATGGTTTACTTAAATATACAATAAACTGTTTACTTGCTGGTCTCACCTTAATATGGTAATCTTCTCAAGGGAAGACTATGGCTTTTATATCTTGGTATCCCAGCACACCGTTTGGCAGGTCATGGACACTCAATAAATATTTGTT
>NW_022103899.1:38689094-38691540 GCF_000313985.2 Echinops telfairi | reverse complement strand
ATAGCCCGTGCAATCATTGCTCGTCTCTAGTTTTATAGAAGGAGCCCTGGTATCACAGTGGGCTATACATTGGGTTGTTAACCCAAAGGTAAGCAGTTCAAATCCACCATTTGCTCATGGGAGAAAGATGAGATTGTCTGAGCTGATATCAAATGTACAGCCTTGGAAAACCCAGGGAGCATTTCTGTCCTGTAGAGTCCCTATGACTATGTACCGACTCCGTGGCAGTGGATTTTCTTGGTAGTGTTTTATGCTGTGAAACTCGCAGCAGAGAGCTCTTTATCTCTGTTCTCTACAAACAGGTTCTGCATTGCTCTCCTGGTTGCTGTTTTCGCTACTGAGCTGCAATATTCCTGGACTCAGGATGTGCCTAGACTTTAAGCATCTTCTTTGACATTATTCCATTTCCTAACGTGAACTCCGGTGTCATGAGCTCTCCTTGTTTAGAAGCATTCTTCCCTATGCTTTCTTCTCCTCTAAAGTCTAGAATGCACTTCCTGCTGTAGAGAGAAGCCTGGCCGGGTCAGGCTCCACATGGCTTTTGTAGCAACCTGACAAATCTGACAGATCAGGACTACTGCGCATGATTTGTTAATGGGACAGCCTTTATCACAGGCTACGTGGGATTTACTGAGTCCCTCATTGTTTTAAAAATCCCATCCTGACAACTTAGAATGCGGTTTGTAAGAGTACAAGACAATACCATTTTCAAGATATTTTACTTAAGGATATACCCTTCCTTATTTACCTGGAATATTTCCCCCTATTATTTGCAAAGATCTTATCATTTGTTTTATTAGCATGTCGTCTTATGTAGTAGGAGCCCTGGTGGCATAGTGGTTACACAATGGGCTGCTAACTGCAGGGTCAGCAGTTCAAATCCACCAGCCAGCTCCAAAGGAGAACGATGAAGCTTTCTACTCCTGTGGAGTTACAGTTTCATAAACTCACATGGGGTAGTTCTAGTCTTCCATATAGGATAGCTATGTGTCAGAATTAACTTAGTGGTAATGAGTTTTTAATGAGTCTTAAATAAATTAAAATGTAAAATGTGTATAATCACCACTATACTTGTATGTACTTTTTTGTAGTAGATATTTTTTGTTTTTCCTGTGCAGAAGAAGGTCTGCCCACACTGAGCTTCTGATTTTGATGGTGGCTGCCAGAGAGTCCCCTCTTTTCATTGATTTGTCTGGACCACACAGAGGCTATCATGATAATTGATGTCGGCACGA
Organism: Echinops telfairi; assembly: GCF_000313985.2. Taxonomy (NCBI): domain Eukaryota; kingdom Metazoa; phylum Chordata; class Mammalia; order Afrosoricida; family Tenrecidae; genus Echinops; species Echinops telfairi. The sequence continues at coordinate 38,690,305 of NW_022103899.1, read as the reverse complement.
GGCTGTGACCAGATTGGGCTGCCCGAGCAGTCTTCTCTGAGATCTGTCTAACTAGAGGACAGTGTAACAAATTCCTTTGCATGTGTCTTTTAGTCACAGGCTGTGCAACTCCTTTCAAATGGCTTTCTCTCCATGAAGCTGGCTAAGAGAAAGCAGGGAAAGATACTGATTTGGGGTTGATAGGACTAATTGTAATTGTTAACTCTTGGAAGTTTAGGGAGTTGATCGCTCAGTTTTACCATCCTGCGAGGTATAAAATGAGCCATCTCAGTAGCAGGAAGGGAACTAGGGGATTTATTGGCATCAAGAAAGAAGAGACAGGAATGGAGTCTTTGGACCCGAGTGAACCACTGAACCACTTTGATCCAGGGACGGAGAAGTATGGCACCAGGGAAGTGGAACGGGAGTGGTGGCAGGAGGACCAGGGACTAGAGCACACGATAGAATGGTGAAGCAAGTAAAGCTGAGGGCCTTCCGCCAGGTTTGCCTGTGGAATGGCATGTCTCCAGGGACTTAACTGGGGGGATAATTTGCTGGTCCATGGAGCTACGGCAGTGCACCTTCAGACTGAGCATAGGGCGGAGTGGTGTGCATTCCGGCCCTTTATCAGCAGCCCTAAAAGAGCTTTGTAACATTGCCTAAGTGGGTCAGAGGGCATGCCAACGGGCCAGAGGGCCAGAGAGAGAGAGGCCTGCTTGTGGGCAGCAGAGAAGAGGCTATTCCGATGAAAGAATTGTGTCCTGAGCATTTATGATCCTGAATTGTAACCTATTCCCTAATAAACTCCAGACTTGTGAGTATTACCTGTGAATTTTGTGCCCGTTGCAATGAGGTATCAAACGCATTGGAGAAGTAGAGAGTGTTGAGGGGTGGCAAGGAAATGTGGAATGGCCCTGGAACCTTCTCATAGGAATTGGCCAAGGGCTGAGGCTGATGGTAATTCTCCTTCCTCCCTAGTGAGGAGGAAGTCGGTTGCCCCACACCACACCACACCCCCTTTTTTTTCTTTTGACAGTTTTATTGGGATATAATCTACATACCATACAATTCAATAGTTCAATCATATCAAGAAGTGTTGTACAATCATTACCACAATCAATTCCAGAACATTTTCTTCTTTCTTATTGAGACAGTTTATTGTGCCAGCCTGGCTGATAAACGCAGGTGGGATTGACTGAAGAAACCATTAATCCAGTTACTGCCTCTGCCTT
>NW_022103899.1:38686496-38688994 GCF_000313985.2 Echinops telfairi | reverse complement strand
ACAATTCAATAGTTCAATCATATCAAGAAGTGTTGTATAATCATTACCACAATCAATTCCAGAACATTTTCTTCTTTCTTGTACTTTTTGTTATTAGTTCCCCATTTCCCCATAACCTCCCCTGCCACACCCCCAAGAAACCATTAATCCAGTTACTGCCTCTGCCTTTTCTTATTTAGAGCAAGAAGTAAAATGTTTTATTTTTTCAGATTCAAAGTCTTCATCTCTGTGCTAACTGTGTGCTAGATTCACACAGAGCCAGGCTAGCAGGCAAAGCTGATAGAGAAGGCAGGGTAAACAGGTGGAAAAGAGCATTCAGAAGGTGCTCTGTCTTCTACCAAGGTGGCCCTCGGTTCTCTTTCTGATTTTATAACATAACCCTATGGGCCTACATTTCTATTTCCTTTTTCTTTGGTTTTAGATTACCTTGTTTTCTAAAATTTCTATCACTCACATGTCTAATAAAAGGTTATTGGATTTGTATATTTTTATGCATAGCTCTTGTCAGTGAAAGGAATTCAAAATTCAGAATGAAAAAATATATTTAATTTCCAAGTTATATTAAAAAGTATGATCTTTAAAGGAAATAATTTTGTTTTTTAAAAGATTGATTTCTTTCATTATTGATCTTGCACTGAGATATAACTTAACTTTTAAAACACCGACATTTTTTTATATAGGGAGTTTATTTCTATTAAAAAGTTCCTATTTCTAATATTAAGAGTCCTTGTTAATATAATATTATCTGAAATCTCTTGTATAACACCCACTTTATATGTGTCTTACATGTGAAAGACCTTCCCCTACATAAGTAGTTTTCAAAGAGTAATGTCTAATGTCTTTGTAGACTTTAGAATCATATTTCCTTATGGGCACTGATGAGATCACTTTAGCAAGCATGTATATTGAGTGTAGTGTGTAGTTCAGATCAATCTTGTTGAACTTTTCATGATCTTTCAGGTTCAGACTCCCTTTAGACAATTCACTCTCTGCATTCCTCTTCAGCACGATTCAGTTTCTATAGGAGAAGACTGATCAGCAAAAGTTCACTGAATTGAAATTTCTAAATATATAAATTTTTATGTTTAAGACTGGTTTCTCTCCCAAATAAGCCAGCATAATCCTTCCTGAGTGATTACTCATTTAAGTGAGTAGAGAGGCACAATGACTGGCACTGGCCATCAGTCGGCCATATTCCTACAACAGAACTCAGCCCCTACTGACAAAATTCTAGATGTTCTGCAGTTGCCCATGCAGATGCCTTGTGCATTGCTTGTGTGTGGACTTACTTCAAAATAGGATGCAATTGAAATGTCTTTGTGAAGGCCAACATTCTACTTTCTCTTACTACCTGCTCTAGCTACTGCTAATCAGGGTAAATTTCTCCCAGGTAGAATTTAGTAGTTAAGTAGTTTTGAGATAATTTCTTACTAGCCTCTATCTCTGTTTATTCCACTAAGGTTTTATTTATTTGTTTGTTTGATTATTTCTTAGCATATATGCTAAGTTGAGTAAATAGTAACATTCTTGGTAAATATCAATGAAGATGATAAATTCAAAAGACATCATCTATTGTATCTTAAAATAATTTCACACACATATGAATGCATGAGTTATTTTCTATATTTGAGTCATTCAGATCAGATAGTTAAAAAAAAGAATACACCTGAGTCAATGTTTACAAACAGTTTTATTAACATATGTCCCCTACTTTCCAAACATTTTTGGAAGTATATGCAAAAACTATCAAAACAATTTAACTAAGAAAATTGAAATAATGAATTATGTAAACCAGATAAAATAAGCTATGGCATTTGAGCCAACAACTTCCTAGACAACATAGAAAAAAGAAAATTCAGTAGGCTCACATTATTTTCATCTATAAACAAAAAAATTAATAAATTTTTATTTTCAAGAAAAATAGAAATAGGGTAGAATGGGTTGTGAAAGATGGATATTCTAATCCTTGTACCCTTCAATCATAATTTACTTGGGAAAACTGTAACTTCCTGGAGCTTACTCTACCTATCTATAAAATGGATATTATTATAATAATTCCCTCCTCAAGAGTATCTGGTGAAGTATAAAATGAAACCAAGAATATATGATCCATGCATACCCTTGGTAAATTTATTTATCCTCTATCATTTTTTAAATGCTAAGATAATTTTTATGCCAGAAATTTTTATTATGAGGGTTAGTTTTCAACATTCTAAGTAAACACGTTATCTCATTTCCTTCAAAGAAGCTCACGATGAAGTCACTGCTGTAAGTTGTAAGTCCAAGTGTGAACTCTCATTATTCCAAGGGTAAAGCTTGGCCATGGGATGGGTGTTGAGGCTGGCATGCGCCTTACACTCTTCCTTGTCATTGTCAATTTCATTGGGCCAGTGTTTTACAAAAGCTGAGAGACTGAGACAACTGAGTTAAAAATATTCTTTCTAAAAGTGAGATGGATTTTCCAAAAGGCCTTTTGCCAGTTTTACTTTTCTTGCTCA
>NW_022103899.1:38682976-38684762 GCF_000313985.2 Echinops telfairi | reverse complement strand
ACCTCTTTCGTGTTGAGAAGCAAAGGAGCTATTTTGAGCACGAAGGGGTGCCTAACCCATTCCATGGTATTTTCAGTCACATCATAGGCATGTGAAAATTGGGTTTGAATAAGGAAGACGGGAGAAGAAAGGATGCACTGGCGTTACAGTCTGGCAACAGATCTTGAGTGTACCATGGAATGCCAAAAGGCAAGCCAATCTGCTTGGGAAGCAGTACAGCAGGATGCCCCTTGGAATGCTTCCTTCAAAGCAAGGATGGCGAGACTTTGTCTCACATACTTTAGACATGTTTTCGGGACAGTCCCTGGGAAAAGATATCATGCTTGGCAAAATGGAAAGGCAGTGAAGAAGAGGAAGGCTCTGAACAAGATGGATGGATACGGTGGCTGCAACAATAGGCTTAAACATCAGCATGCTTGTGAGGATGACACAGGACTGGACAGTGTCATTCGGACTCAATGGCACCTAACAACGACGACAAGGACAACTGATGAATGGGAGGAGGATGTGCCTTTCGATGGCCATGAAAAGATTCGCTGCCTTGGAAGCCCAGAGGGTCCTTCAACTCTGCCCTCAGGGTCACCGTGAGTCATCATTTGCTCTGTGGCAATGGATTTTGTTTATTTTGAGGAAGGGTTTGAGGGAAAGGCAGAGGGGGACAGTGGCACATTTACAGTCTCATGTAGTGATTGCCCAGAAGTTGAATAGGCAGGGAAGGGTGAATGAGGATGTAAAAATTGATAACAATGAAGCATTAAACATACATCTCTCTAATAGCCTTGGCTATGCAGTGTAAACATTTTTTAAAGATGACTCTTGCATTTTTAAAATTTGAGGGCCACTAGTTTGTAGGCTTCTTGGATAAATGTGAGCTTTAGGATATCTTAATTCTACCTGAAGAGGAGGCCTGGTGGGGTAGGTAGTTAAGTGGCGATTGCTAACCACAGGCAGTTCAAATCCACCAGCAGCTCTGCAGGAGAAAGATGAGGCTCTCTACTCCCATAAAGTAATTATAGTCTCAAAACCCCTGTCCGATAGAGTTGCTATGAGTTGGGATGAACTTGGTGGCCGTGAGTTTGGTTTTGAATTCTTCCTGAAACAGCCTTTTCCTTCTGATTCCCAGCTACCACTGTTTAGTTCCCTTTGGGCGTACCCCCAAAGAGTGGCCTGTTTTGATACATTCTGGACCACGCTGCACCTCTGCAGTGAGTCTGGTCATTGGAGACAGAACATGCTCTATGCCAGGCTGCAGACACATTTATACATATTCTATACATAGACTAACTATGTATAGTCTTAGCAGGACCTATCAAGTGGACATATTATTGATGCTTGTCTATAGGCACTGAATTTTTATAGAATTATTAAGACATGTTGTTTTAAAATAAGCTAATTGTGGAACCAGGAGAAAATTTTCTTGGATTAAGAAAGTGGAGAAGGCAAATTCTAAGTTGCCTGCTAATATTTATCATTTCAGTAGAGTACACTGTATTTTCATTTCAGAAACTCAACACAGCCCCGTGCCAATCTTCAGTTGCTTGTCTCATCATTGACCTTAGGGAACACCAGTTATTAGTAACTGAGCATTTACTGTACGCCAGAGCTATTCTAAGCTCACATTTAGGATGCTTTCTCGAATCTTTACCAAAAACCATATTTAGGACAATGAGTTAGGGACTGAGAAGAAAAAAGACTAAGTAGCTTGTTTTTATCGCTAGTATAACTGAAAACTGAACCTAGGCATTTTGACCCCATAACCTGGGCATATAAACTGGACATTCTTAAT
>NW_022103899.1:38676734-38679007 GCF_000313985.2 Echinops telfairi | reverse complement strand
AGGGAATCCAGGGCGGATGATCCCTTCAGGACCAGTGGTGTGAGTGGCGATACTGGGAAGGTAGAGGGAGAGTGGGTTGGAAAGAGGGAACTGATTACATATGAGTGACCTATATGTGACCTCCTCCCTGGAGGACGGACAACAGAAAAGTGGGTGAAGGGAGAATCGGACAGGGCAAGATGTGACAAAATAATAATTTATAAATTATCAAGGGTTCATGAGGGAGGGGGGAGCGGGGAAGCAGGGGAAAAAATTAGGAGCTGATGCCAGGGGCTTTTTTGAGAATGATGAGGACAATGAATGTACAAATGTGCTTTACACAATTGATGTATGTATGGATTGGGATAAGAGTTGTATGAGCCCCTAATTAAATGATTAAAAAAAAAAGAAAAAAGAAAGTAAATAATGATGGCAACATGTACACATGTGCTTGATATAGTTGATGTATGGATTGTGATAAGAGCCCTAATAAAATAAACTTTTAATTAAAAAAGAGAACTATATGTCTAGTGGAGACATTCTGTATATGTATTTTATGTGTAATAAATATATCCAAGGATATTGTTTAGAATACATGCAGCAAAATTCTGAAAAATTCTTAGCTATACCCAAACACCTTGAGGGAATGGCTCACTTCGTTTTAGAAGTTAGGACCACAGTCTCAATAGGCAACTAGATCAAAAGGCATAATTTAGTCTACAAAGAAAGACAATGTTCTACATCCTGATTAGATGAATAATGATTAGGTTCTTATGAGATTCCAAGCAGCCATCCAACCTGCAACTTCATGGCCCCTCAAATTGTTTAGAGAAAAAAAAGATTAAGAAAATCAAAAATTCAAGGAAATAATCAATCCTGAGAACTAATGGACCATTAAAAGCATAGCCTCCACTACACGGAGATCAGAAGAACTAGATAGAGCCCAAGGACCACTGCCAACCCCTCTGTTCTCTGATCAGGGTCACAGTAGAGGGTTCTGGACCCAAAGGAGGAGGAAAAAATGTAACAAAATTCAAAAATGGAAAATGGAAGGAAAAAAAAAAGCCCTGACTTAAAGGTCTGATAGAGACTAGTGGAACCCTTCAGACCTGGAATTGAATTCACTTTCAGGCAAACAATAGAGTGGGCACAGAAAGGAATGCATTCCTCAATACAGTCGGTCATAGGAGACCAAAACAAAGCTCAGAAATCAGTGGGGTGCAGGAAAGGAGGTTGAATTGAAATGGGGAACCTAGGGAGCCAGGGGAAGAATGACATTACATTGAGGAGATTGTGACTGCTGTCACAAAGCAGTGTGTGCATCGCTGAATTGAAAATGAATATACTCTGCAGCTTTCACCAAACTGCAACAATTTTTTAAAGGAAGAAATATGAAGCAAGTTGCCTTTTAAAATTTGTTACTTTTACAAATAAACATTGTTTTAAAAAAATTGGCATTTCCAGTGAGATAAATAGTTAATGTGTGTCCAAGGGAGACAGGGAGTGTCCGTTTCCTTTTAGTGGTAAGGACTTTGGGTTTTTCACATTGATTTATTCTCATTTTAACACTGAGCTGGTAAATTTTATTGAGAGCATTTTTGGCATGGATGGTGACGTGGTGGTGATAGTGGTGGTAGTGGTAGTTGTTTGCAGGGAATGTTTAATCTAAAATATATATGTGTATATGTTTATTTTTAAACACAGAGCAAAACAAGCAAAAACAACACCATAAAGTCAAAATTCTAATTTGGAACAGATAGAGAAGTGTTCAGACTGGATTCCGTAAATGTTCTCAGTACTTTTACATTTGTTGTCATTTTAGCTTGAGGAGAGAATAACTAATAATTGATATATAACAATGGGGGGAAAAGCAAGAGAGAGAGAGAGCGGGAGTAAGAGAAGGAACTGCTTTTGTGTTGTTTTGTTTTGCTTTAATTTCCTACAGTACTCCTCCTGTTATGTGTGGCTATAGTGAAGGAAAATTGCTTAATATGACTATTCAATCCATATTCTTTGTAACTCTCACTCGGTGAATAGGTAGGGCATGTACTAAGGTAGAGAGGATTCTAACTCGGGAATTGGTCAGTTTTGCCCTTCTACTTGGTATAAGAAAGAGCCATCTCAGAAGCAGAGAGAGGAATCCCATGACCGTCAAGAAAAGGGAGTCACCAGGGGAACCCGTGGGAGATCTTTCCTGCAGGAGTGGAGGCAGCAGAGACCACAACACCTAGACCATGAGACAGAGCAGAAGAACAGCACTGACACTGTGAGGCAGAGCAACCAGCTGGCTTCCT
>NW_022103899.1:38673541-38675603 GCF_000313985.2 Echinops telfairi | reverse complement strand
GCATACCCTGGGATACTCTGGGGTACCTATGTACCCCAGTCCCACTGGTCCTGTGACACAATTACAGTGCTTCACTTCCGGAACTTTTACTCCCCTCAGTCCTTCCCACTCTTCCTCAGCCCTTCTTTCTCCTCTGCTTCTGTCCTCTGACCTCCTCTCTCTTCTCTTTTCCTCCTTCATTCTTGATTTTTGGTGTATGACCCTCTTGAGTCCTTTGTCCAGGAAGTTGGAATTCAAATCATGCTCATGGATGGGAATATAGGTCAATGGAGGGTCTTATCTGACCTCCTCTGTCTTCCATGTAGCCACTAAGCAGGGGTCAGACAAGCCTACATGGTCCATCCTTCTTTACCTATTCTGGCACTACCCATTCCTCCCACGCCACTCTACGTCTATGCTGGATTTGATAATTAATTACAATGATGGCACCGAACTCACAGACAATACTCACAACTTGGGGGTGCTAATTAGGGGAGTTAATAGGTTACCAAAAGTCAACATCAGCAAACAGTAAGGATACAGTCCTTGGTCTCTCAGGTATCAGCCAAGTCTCTATGGTTCTCAGCCTCTCAGCTGTAAGGCCCCTTGATCTTTGCCTCCATTTGCTAGAAAGTCAGTCACCTGTCAATATGTCCCACAGTTCCATAATGTCAGGCCAGATATGGACAAGTCCCCCATTATTTCAGTGCTGCTGCCCTGAGTTTCCTTTCTCTCTTATCTTCAAAGATCATTCGTCCTTACAGTCAGGGAGGTAGTAACAAAATCTGACCAATCACTTCAATTAGTGTTACACATGCCCTATTTGCATAGCCTCACTGTGGTAGTTGCATAGTCTGGTATCAATTTGAGGATTAAGAGTCAAGGGGTGGAGTCCGGGCTGTCAATCAGGTCATAGCCAATGAGTCATCTGTGTGGGCATGCCCTTCTCCTGAGGATTCTGGGAACTCTTATATTCCTCCTTGGAGGTGGGAGACAGACTTTCTCTCAACTCACTCCCTGTGAGACATCCCTGGGGAAAAGACACATGGAGAGAGACGATGGAGCCAAACCTCTGGAGACAATGAAGCCACGTGCAGATTTATAATGCCACTGGATCCAAAAGACTTCCCACCTACTGGCCTGTGATCTTCCTGCATTTGGGGTCCTTGCATGTATTTCATGAGTCTGAAGAGGACTTTTTTGATTGGTTTCAGGTATATGGGCTAATATCGGACTTGTGGACTTGATCTGGACTGGGCTGGGATGTTATCTCAATATTCTATTGCTCTTGTATAGAGAGTTCCTTCCTATACACATATGAATGTCTATGAATTTGTTTCTCTAGTCTACCCAGACTAACACATGATAGTTACTCACTAAATAATTGTAGACTGAATGAAGGAATGAGTTTGTTGGAAGCGAGCCCTCCCATTCTTCCCACACTCCACCTTAAAATTCCATTGGAAAATGAGCAGCAGAAGTAAAGGAACCTGTGTGTAGAGGCAGAATTCAGTTCACTGTTTCTCTTGTATGGTCTTGTGTGGCACAAATCAAGAATTTTCAAGGCCCTCTACTTTTTGTTTCTTAGACATAAAAGAACCTCAGTAAAATACCCACCTCCCTGCCCCCCAGATTTAAATATAGCCAGTGGAGTATGCAGAAGAGATCATTAGGTCTTGTTTTAAAGCTTCTGATATCAATACAGATTGAAAACCGTCTTACATTTCAGTTGTTAGCAGACTGGAGAGAGAAAGGCAATGTAGGCAGGGTGCAAGGTGGAGTAAAACCTGTGCCCAAGTATTTTCTCCTTTTGAGCTTCTGCTTCCGGGTCAAGGAGAGGACTCCTGAAAGGCTGGTGACTGTTCTTTCAGTGGTACAGGGCTTTGTCGTCTGCCAAGCATGTTCACACGCACATTGGCTCCTTAGCTTTTTGTAACAATACCATGAGCCTTATCTCCTGCCCTCTCCCCCTCAATCAAGTCACATCAAGTCACAAGTCACAATCAAGCCAAACTCCTCCTTGCCTTGAGACGCTCTCAGATGCGATCTATCCCCTTGTTTTGGAAAGTTCTCCCAACAGGCT
>NW_022103899.1:38664099-38672807 GCF_000313985.2 Echinops telfairi | reverse complement strand
ACAGCAGGTGACTTTAAACCACTGACCTTGCAGTTAGCAGTACAATGCTTACCTCACATAAAAAGATAATGTAAATGCCATTCATACGTTCTGAAGAAGACCACGTAGGAATTAAAAAAAAATAAGATTTGAACTTCCACAACCTATTTAGGCAAATTCTCATTGATGACAAAGACCTTGGGAAAGATTTGTAGACTGTATCCTGCTGTGATTGATCTATTTTTGTTTATATATTTGGAATTGCTTCCCAAACCCAAATGATATTTTTTTTCTCTAACCATTCCCAAATGTAGACTAGTGGGCTTGTATTTTATTCATGAATGGTTGCCAAGGGTGTGCATCTTTGCAAGCGTGGGCATTATCCACAGTAGCGCTTAACAAATACTATCCAGCTCACAGTGGATGTGGCTGGCATTAAAGTCACCAGCAATCAGATTGAATCAGAGCCCCGTGTTTGTTGATAGATCACCTCATCTCTCCAACAGCCATTCATGACTACTGGCATTCTTGAGTGATGGAATAAGCCATCTGAGTCAACAGAGTCAAAGCTCATTCTGAACTCTGGTCCAGCCTTATTGATGGCTTTATGAAAGTTTCCCTAAATTTAGTATGATGACTGTAATATTTATTTAACTTTTAACTACAAGGCTTAAATACATTTTTTAAAATTTAGATGCTTTCAGTATTCTGATTTTTATTTTGTCTTTAATCTCAAACTTAGATTATTTCCCCAGATTACTTACAACCTTCACCTTTATAAGGGATTGTGTATCTTTAATTGTTCTTGTGCAGTTTATTACTTGTGGGATTTGGGATTTGGGAATTTTTAGTTACTTGTGCTGCAGTGACATAAGGACCACAAGTGGGTGCCTTTGAAGAACAGAAATTTATTTTATTCATTGTCCTGGAGGCCAGAAGCACAAATTTAGGCCACAAGCTATTGGGGTAGACTCTCTTGGTTCTGGAAGAGCATCCTTGTCTCCTTCTATAATCCTGATGGACCATGATTTCTTGAAGCTCTTCATCAATCATCCTCCATTTTAACTCATTCTATGTCTAATTTAAGGTGACCAGATTTTAACATTGGTAAAGCGGGACAAAAGCGGGACACCAGTTCAGTTATCAGACATCAAAGAATTAAAAATCAGATCAGTGGGTGCCCACCTTCCTGATACGATCACTGAAGACAAACGTGTGCATAAGCAAAGGTGGTGAAGGAAGCTGATGGTGCCTGGCTATCAAAAGGTATAGCGTCTGGGGTCTTAAAGGCTTGAAGATAAACAAGCGGCCAACTAGCTCAGAAGCAACAAAGCCCACATGGAAGAAGCACAGCAGCATGTGTGACCACAAGCTGTCGAAGGGATCAGGTATCAAGCATCAAAGAACAAAAAATCATGTCATTGTAAAGGTGGGTGAGTGCAGAGTGGAGACTCAAAATCTGTCGGTAGGCAACTGAACAACCCCTTACTGAGGGGTTGGTTGTGGGGAGGAGACAAGCCAATCAGGGTGCAGTGTAGCAACAATGAAACATAACTTTCCTCTAGTTCTTAAATGCTTCCCCCCCCCACTATCATGATCCCAATTCTACCTTACAAATCTGGCTAGACCAGAGGATGTTCATTGGTACAGATAGGAACTGGAAACACAGGGAATCCAGGACAGATGACTCCTTCAGGACCAGTGGTGAGAGGGGCGAGGCCTAGAGGGTGAAGGGAATGTGGGGTAGAAAGGGGGAACCAATTACAAGAATCTAAGTATTGCCTCCTTAATGAACAGCAGAGAAGAGGGCAGAGGGAGACGTTGGACAGTATGATTTATGACAAAACTATAACAATTTATGAATTATGAAGGGTTCATGAGGGAGTGGGGAGTGGGGAGGGAGGGGGAAAATTAGCAACTGATATTAAGGGCTAAAGTAGAAGGCAAATGTTTTGAGAATGATGAGGGCAACAAATGTACATATGTGCTTGACATGTATGGATTGTGATAAGAATGTTATGAGCCCCCAATAAAATAATTTTTTAAAAAGGAACAAATAAAGACAACAATAACAAAAAATACAGTAAAAAAAAAAAAAGCAGGACACCATTGATAAAACTCGTCCTGGTGAAATAGCCACATGGCCGCCGAAAATCGTATACCTTAGCTTGTCATGCATTCTTTCCAAAAATCAGGACTTCTTTAAAACGCTGCGGGACGCAGGAAAAAATGTTAAAAATCGGGACTGTCCTGCCAAAAGCAGGACGTCTGGTCACCTTAGTCTACTCTGTTCTTTTAATCGCTCAGAAGAAATTAGGTTTAGGACACACCCTACACTGAAATGACTTCATTAACTTAACGAAGAAAAGCTGATTTTCAAACAGGATTACAACTATGGATATATCCTACCAATGGCCACAGAGTCTATTCCAACTCATGAAAAACAGGATGGGGTCCCACAGGACTTGTGAGGCTGTAAATCTTTTTTTTTTAATCATTTTATTGGGGGCTCCTACAACTCTTATCACAATCCAAACATTCATCCATTGGGTCAAGCACATTTGTATATTTGTTGCCATCATCATTCTCAAACATTTGCTTTCTACTTGAGCCCTTGGTATCAGCTCCTCATTTTCCCCTCCCTTCCCGCTCCCCACTCCCTCATGAACCCTTGATCATGTATAAATAATTATTATTTTGCCATGTATTCCTTCACCCACTTTTCTGTTGTCCATCCTCCAGGGAGGAGGTTATATGTAGATCCTTGTAACCGGTTACTACGCTGTAAATCTTGACGGAAGATTGTCTCACCTTTCTCTGACCTTTCACTTAGTTGCTGACCACTAAACCACTGTGCCAACTGGGCGACTTTCTCCATGTGTAAACCAAACTCACTCCTATGGAGTCCATTGATACAAGGACTTCAAAATGTTTTTTGTGGGGACACATTTCAAGCCATCACAAAAAGCTTATCTTTCAAAAGTATATACTGTATATACTTGAGTATAAGCCGACCCGAATATCAGTGGAGGCACCTAATTATACCACAAACACTGCATTAAAAATGTGCTGAAAAACTTGACTTATATTGCTTACACCCATCCATTTGATATTTAATCATTAAAATTGTTGTTAAACAAATTTAGCTATTCTATAATGGTTTACCTAATGTATAACTATTTGACATATTAACTAGACGAGGGAGGGTTCAGAAAATTTGTGGAAATGTGGAATTAAAAGATAATGGAATTTTTCCGTGAACTCTTTGAAGCTCTCTTTTATAGAGAATAAATTGAAAAGTTAATAAGTAGGCCTTGCAAAGGAGAAGAAGAAAGGAAAGAAAATTCCAGGCTTCAGTCCCAGGAGTGAGTCCGGGCTGCAGCAGAAATGACACAGGTTGAGCCAGTAAAGTTGCGGTTGGGTTATGGAGGATTTGTGTCAGTGTTATTTGGCTTTTTGTTGTTGTTGTTTGTTTTGTGTTTTGAACTTTATATCGGAAGTGATACACATAGTTATGTTTTCCATTTATGAAGTAAAACATAACTAGTATTATTTAGGAGTCCCTGGTGGTTATGCATTGGGCTGGTAACCGCAAGGTCAGCAGTTTGAAACCACCAGTCTCTACGAGAGAGAAAGATAAGGCTTTCAATGACCATAAAGAGTTATGGCCTCGAAACCCCACCGGGGGAGTTCTACACTGTGCTATAGCATTGCCATGTGTCAGAATTGACTCAATGGCCATATGTTTGATTTTGTAGGATAGAAAATGGTTTTCTCACTCCAGCGCAAACTGAAAGGTTGGTCATTCTAGTCCAGGCCTCAGAGAAAGGCCTGGCAATCTACTTCTACCAAAAAAAAGGTAATTAAAAACCATATGGGCACAATTATATCCAGAAATACATGGAATCACTGAGTTAGAATCAACTTAATGGCCAGTGGTTCTTTTGATATAGCTTAATTTAGATATCTATCTTAAGAAACTATAGGCTACTGTAAACTATACCTTCTCCTAGGATTATATGTACAGAGGCTTTGCAGGTTGTTGTGCCCTGTGGAAATAGTTGGAGAGTTAGGGACAGGGTTATTTTGAAAAATGTAACATCACAAGAGATTACTGTTCCCAGGCAATAAACCCAGACAAATACATTTATGGTACAAGGAAGAGCAGCGACCTGTGGGTGGTTTTCTACCAGAGAAAAGGTGAGAAGAGTAAGGCAGCTAGTTGTTTGGATAACACATATCCCTGCACATGTGGGGGGTCTTCAAGGTCAGGCCAAGGAGATTTTGAGCAAGCTGGTGCTTATTTGTCTTTGTGGTGTTAAGAACAGCATAGTGCCTAGCTGTTGAATGAATAGCTAACTCCAGGCTTAATTTGGTAGTACTACAAATCCATTTTACGTATCCCAAATCATCTTTCTCTCCCAATAAAGAGCACTTATTGAGCTGCGTCATTCTTATGAAGCCCACTGCTTTGATATAGTGACTCTCATTCTTATTTCGTAGTTTATTGATGAGCTAGAAGTTATCAGCTGGGAATTTCACGTATAATTTCCTTCTCTCCCCTACCCCACCCTCATTGAACTGCATATTTAAATCTCAGCCATTATTTTTTCCTTTATTGATGTTGAAAAACTCTGATGCTATCACCTCATGCTCAGGCCCTTCCCTTATCAGTCAACACACCAGAATCTTCCTCTCGTGTGCTTTCATCTTCCTGACCATGTAAAATTTAACTTACACCCTCTTAGCTGTAGGCATTCCTGGGCTTGTGACACGTAACTGCAGTGTTTATCTCCTTCTTCACAGGGCCCTCTTCCTTTCCTGTTTGTATCTGTATTTATTCTCCTCTTAGAAGGGCAACTGTCATATTGGATGAGGACTCGTCCTAACGGCCTCGTCTTCTCTTGATTTCACTTACGCAGATTGTACCTATGCAGAGTCACACTCACAGGTACTGAACTTGAATACCTATTTTGAAAGGACAGCACTGGAGCCATAGCAGGGCTTTGGGGATGGAAGTTGGAGTGGAAGTAGTGAAGGGCTAAAGAGTGAGTGCAAGGTATGACCAAACTGGGGAGAAGAAGAGCGTGAAGTTGAGGAGATCATGCTGCAGGTCATGAGTGAGCTTCACAAGGATGGTTTGTGAGTGACAGAAGTAAGTGTTGTCATGCTTTTACACTTCCTTCAGTTGCTGATCCATGGTACTTGTCCTCAGCTGTGCTACAGGTGACTGATTCTATTCTGGTTGTTTAAAGAAAGCATAATCTGATAGTTTCATAATTTGTCCAGTGCAAAAATAAGTTCTTATAGAAGAATTGGCATAAAGCTGCCCCCAATGAGGTGGAAGTGAAAGATATTCCAAATGTCTGACTTTTCCAAAATGCTAAACCACTCCATTATTCCTGATATTACTACCACTTCTCCCTTATTTTTTCCCATTCATCTTCCAATGTGCCATAACTCACTGTAACAACTCACGGAACTCACAAACCACCAAGGGAATAGCTCACATGGTTATAGAGTCTGGCAAACCCAAATCTGAAGTTCAGGTGGACGTCTGAAGAACATTTCTTCCTTAACACCGAGTCTGGTTGTTGATTCACAAGGCTGCAGAGCTGGTAAACAGGTAGGGGATAGGTGTGAGCCCAATTCCCAAGAACTGAAGATCAAATAGAGGCAAGGCAGATGCAGCATCCAAAGCAAGAGGGCTGACTTTTGAAAGCATTGCTCAGCACAAGTTGGATGCCTACCTTGTTTTCTCGGGGCATCTACTTGATGTTCATCACCGTGTACATCAGCGCTAGTCTTCTGTGCATGCTAGTCAGGAAGCAGCGAGTCACGAAGATGGAGTTCTGTCCACATCTGGGGCTCGGAGGTGTGATTTTTGTGTTCTGATGCCAAAAGGTTAGGTAGAGGACACTTTGATCACTTCTGTGTGTCTTAGGCAGACCAGGTCTAGTCTCAGCAAGTTCCCTGACCCTGGGCTCCTCCTGTTTACAATTATGTAATCAGTCAGCTGATAGTTTGCCTATTAAAAAATAACCAACAAACAGTTTAAAACCAGAATTTAGTTCTTGTTTTTAACACAGATGTCAACGATAATGGTTAATCTGCAGACTGTACTCCCCTGGAAAGTAAGGATGGTGACAGACCTTGTAGTAAGGTGACTCTTCAAACTGTAACATGGTTTAGTCCTGTCCATTAGCAGAATAGATAACTCATTCCAAAATGGGACTGTAAGCACAAGTGTAGAGACTAGAATTCATAATGAATGCATAACAAAAATGAGGACTATAGTGAAAAGGGTCATATGAACCACACCACATACTCTTTCTTATATTAAAAGGGTAGAGGCTTAGATTCAACAGTTCTATGCTTAGCAGAGTATCTTAATAAGGTTTTAAATATTTTTGAAATTATGGTTAAGGTCCTGCAACTCTTATTTCTTCTTTTATTTTGTTGATTCTTAGGTGGAAAGTTACATGAAAACCTAAATTATTTTGCATAAAAAGGTAAAGTGATTTGAGTGGTTAGAGGTAAACAGAGAGTAAAGAGGGAAGAGAGGGTATAGCAGCCAAAGGAAATATGTCAATGAGAAGGAAATAAGGATTGATTGGATCAGGAAGAAATTGATGAATGTTTAACACAATGTTCTCTAATATTCAATTTTACATTATAATTTGTACTGCACTGTACTCTAATTTCTCTGTCTACCCAATTCATTAAGAAAAAGTTTTTTTACCATCACCCAAAAGATTTTATAAATAATAGTTTGAGAAATTTAAAGAATAGAACCATGTCCATGTAGGATAAAGCGGAAGAGAAAGGAGATAGCAACAAGGTAGGTAATAACAAAGGCATTGAAGACGCAGTAAAAGCAAAAACCACATGTCAAGGTAACCAGGAGATAATCAGCAGCCAGGAATCTTTGTCAATTTAGGGGCTGAGTGCTGGAAAGGCCAGATTTCCCACCGCATCTGAGATGGGTGGTTATTATGCATTTTGTGTAAATATTAGGGAAACGGTGATCTTAAATGAAAGGAAGTCTCAGGACCATTCAGCTTTATAAATAGATGATTTTTAGCGTAAGGGAGAGAGTGGCTGTTGGTATTCAAACACTATGTAACTGGTTCTAAACTTGCTGTGCACAAATAACAGATCTTCTCTGGCAACTTCCACACTATATTTGCTTGATTCATAATCTACCATTGTCTTGCACAGTTTAAGAAAGCAGAAATCTCTGGCCTATGGGAAGCGTTGGCTACCCATACATGAAATAAGAAGTCATGAGTCAGGCAGCAGAATTTAACACATGGGTTGTTTTCTTGTTTGTTTTTAAATTTACATAGAGTGAAATAAACATATCCCCCATCATTCAATAAAATAATCAAGGCAAAAGTTTCAAAGACGACCCTGGAAACAGAAGCTCTTTGGTCATGCATGGGTTCATGTGGAACCGTAATCACCAAATTCTAGAGCAGGCAGAGCCACTGTGACTATCACAGTGCTTGCCAGTGATCCACCTTAGAACCTCTCTCCCCCTGTATTGCTTTTCAAACAGAGCCTCATTCCATTCATGGTGGCGATGTGCCCAGTGAAAGAGTAGAGTGTTCTGCCGTCCCCTGTAGATAGGTGCCATCAATGTACCATCAGTGGAAGTTATCCAGATGCCCTCCCTGGAGAGCTCGTGAAAGACCAGTGCCTTTCTTCTGCCTGGAACATAGATGTGCTGGCCGAATGGCAGTAATTATGTTTCGGCCATGAGGATTCAAGCGAGCAGCAAGAACGATGAAGCAGAAAAATAAAAGTTGTGGGGTGGGGGTGGGGGGCAGACTAGGATACTAGGGATACTGTAAAACTGCAGAACCTGTGCCAGATTTCTCTTACATGAGAGAAAAGAGACCATTGATTTTTTGTCGTATCTTGGTTGTTAGCAAGTGAAGATAATCCCTAACTGGTCTAATGATTATTTGTAAGCCTCTTGCATTTTGCATACAGCAGAGATGTTCTGCCCGGGTAAGGAAGGGAATGTGGACCAAGCTCAGTTCCCAGTCCAGTGTTATTCTCATCACAGCAAATGTCTCCAGTAGGATATTACAACATACAATCTGGTAGGTATTCCTCACTTTGAGATTAAATGTTCAATCCAAAAGATTTTCCCATCTTCAATTTGTAAATATGAAATGAGAAACAAATATTACATGTAGGGTGAAATCATGAACATCCAATCACATTGCTTCATTGTTTGCATTACTGATGTGGACTGATTCCTATGGCCACCACTTTAGTTGGGTTCTTATTTCCTTATACCTGGATAAATGTAGCATCGTCCGTCCTTGGATTTACACTGCCCCCCTGCATCGCTTGTACTGATTAAATTACTATGAAATTCTCTGCTTAGAAATCTTCAATAGATCTTCATTTGATCCAAATTGGATCAAATTTGAATATTCAATAGATATAAATTCCTTACCTAGGAAATTCTTTATAGCTGTTTTTTCTTTATAGCTGTTGTGTGCCTTCAAACCTTTTCTCAGACTCTCCTCTTTAACTTCTCCTTACCTCCTAATCCTGCCTGGTTTTTAAGGCTCAGCTTTATAGTCAGGCCAAATCCAAGGTTCCTGCTAAATTGTGTCTCCCCCAAATATATGTCAACTGGACTAAACCATAATCCCCAGTACTGTGTGGTGGAACTCCATTTTATGACCTTTCTTCCTCTTTTCTGTGCC
>NW_022103899.1:38660531-38662501 GCF_000313985.2 Echinops telfairi | reverse complement strand
GTAGCAATGAAAATAATGTTATGGTTGGGGGGTGGTCACTACCACATGAGGAACTGTATGAAAGGGTCGCAGCGTTAGGAAGGTTGAGAAGCACTGCTCTAGTAGGATTCGTGCCACCTTCATCTGGTAACAGAACTCCCTCCAAACTAAGATTTTAATCATAAACGTAAAGGCTAGAATTCACAGTGCTACACAGAATTGTGGCAAAAGGGAGTGTGGCTAGCAGGGCCATAGTAAGAAATTGATTCCATCTCAAGGGAGCCAAATGGTTCCTCCTTACCACTTAGAGTGAACTTTGAGAGGAATGAGATAGACTTTGAAGCAAACTGTGTAAAATGAAAACAAAGCTTACAGGTTTGAACATTTTTGTTATACACACTAAAGACAAGTCCTAGAATTTTCTCGCAGGACAAACTGCATTGACTTTTGTTAAAGACATTAAATCTGCGGATGAGTCCCAGGACACTGCAGATAACTGCAGTTTAGATTGAAGCGGGCAGAGGAAGAATGAGAAGAAAGAACACCGTTTGCTTCTTGCAATTCGACAAGCAGGAAACAAGCCAAAGGAGAGAGGCAAGCAGAGAGGAGAGGGGTGTCATTACTACCAAGAATGAAGAACTGCACAAGCAGAACACATTCTTTGGACCCAGGGTACCTGAGCTGAGAACCTCCTAGACCCATTGAATCTGAATACTTATGATTTAGTCATAATACCAGTATCTGGGAAGCTTACATAAAACACATAACTCTTGACTTACTGGAATGCCGTGATTTTCATGTTTTCTTCTTACTGGTGTAACCTTCATTAACCCAGGACTGAATGAGTCCTGCCGAGCTTTGACAAAGACGAGTGCACCTGCACACACATTTCAAGCAAGCCATGTTGTTGTGCAAAGCTGAAGAAGTGCAGATGCTAAAGGACACAAGGTTGGAAAGTTCAGAGTGGGGATTCCAAGTCAGCAGTTTTCTCTGGGACCACAGGTGGGTAAGGGGCAGGGCATTGTGCCTGTCTAAGGTCAAGTCTTGCTATGTCTTGCACAGTACACATGGGAATTGTTATCCAACCAGCATTCTCTAACCATCCCACTTTCTATGTTTGCCACAGCAGTCTATAACAAACCTGTCACCTGTCCCTGATTTCTCAGGTTACAGCACAATTTCGAATATAATCAGAACTCAAGGGCACTAATGCAACTCAGTGACAAGAACTAGTAGGAGAGTGACCACCAGCTGACCTGTGTTAGGCTCAACAAGACTTGAGCTCCCTTAGCTAGCTTAGAACTTAATCACTGCTTAGAATGTAGTGCTCCTCTTCTGCTTCTATTGTATGTATATATGTACTGTATTACCAATAAATATGTATATCTTTTATGTGTAGCATATATTAATAAACATTAATCCACCCATATTTACATTTTTAAAATAGTATAGCATATATACTTTTATATGTGTGTACATGTATATACTCATAGGTGAAGAAAATCATAACTTTGTAAGTATATAGACGCCACTAATAATAATAAGCAATCACATTATCTTCATTATTATGTACTCTTCTCAGAGAATACAATAGTAAAATGTTGTTGTTATTCCCTGCCATCGAGTCAGCTAGGTCCCATCGCTACACTACACACAACAGAACAAGACACTGCCTGTTCCAGCATCATCCTCACAAGTGCCTGTGCCTCTTGTGCAGCCACCTTGGCAATTCTTCTCATCAAGGGCCTTCCTCTTTGCGTGCTTCCATGAATATGGATCCTGGATCCAAGCAAAGCAAAATCCTTGACTACTTCATCCTTTTTTCCACTCATCATGATGTCACCTGTGGGTCCAGCTGTGAGGATTTTGGTCTTCTTTACATTGGGTGATAATCCATACTGAAGGCTAAAGTCTGTAATATTCATCATCAAGTGCTTCAAGTCCTCCTCTCAGCAAACATGGTTGTGTCATCTGTTATTAATAAGCCTTCT
>NW_022103899.1:38658282-38660245 GCF_000313985.2 Echinops telfairi | reverse complement strand
CAGTCCAGATCAAGTCCATAAATCTGATATTAGCCCATATGTCTGAAACCAATCTGTAAAGTCCTCTTCATGAAACATATGCAATGACACCAAGTACAGGAATTTCACAGTCCAGTGGTTGGGAAGTATTATGGATCCAGTGGTGTTGGAAGCATCTCAGCGCTGGCAGAGATCTCCATGTGGCTTCTCTGGCTCCAGAGGTCTGGCTCCATCAGCCTCTCTCCATGTGTCTTCTCCATAGGAATGTCTCACAGGGAGAGAAAGAGAAACAGAGAGAGAGAGAGAGAGAATCTCCCACCTCCAATGAAGAATACTGGAGTTCCCAGAATCCTCAGAAGAAGGCCATGCCCACACAGGCCTCATTGGCTATATCCTGATTGACAGGCTAGACTCCACCCTACACCTTCAACCCTCAAATTGACACCAGATAATGTAACTACCACACATCTGAATTCCCATTTTTTTCTCAAGGGTATCCATAGTTTGTCATGATCCACACAGTTGGAAGCCTTGGCATTGCCAATGAAATACCAGTAAAGATCTTTCTGGCCTTCTCTGCTTTGAGCCAAGATCCATCTGACATCAGCGTTTATTTCCAATGTTCTACATCCTCGTCTGAACCCACTCTGAATCTCTGGCAGATCCCTGTCAATGTGCTGCTGCAGCCATTGTTGGATGACAGAAAATTACATTAAGTTAGATTTGATGTAAAGACCCTGATATGAGCTCAACTGAAAATCAATGTATTTGGAGTGAAAGTCATACATTTATGAAACAAATTTAGCCAGCATGAGCTTTTGCTACATTTGCTAAATCCAGAGATTTTATTTTCATTTGCAATCAAGCTTTTAATGAAAAGATGATAGCAGTTTCATCACTGTGCATTAAGACCGCACACTTCTGAGGTCAGAGAATTGCCTTCTATGACTCGGGAGAGCTGTGATGCAGCGCTCTCCAGTGGATTACAATGCTTCAGGGACCTGAACTCACCAATGACCCAGTGGCGGTGGCAGCTGGTAGAGGAATGTGAGTTGGGGTGCCCCTCCCTACTTTCTGGGAAGGACATGACCCCCTCATCCAGCTCCAATTAAGCAGAACAGGTGTAATGCCACCCCTCCTCAAGGTATTTATGGACAGCCCTGCACCTCCTGTGGAAGAGGGAAGGGAACAGTGATGGGTCGAGTGCAGAGAGACTCGGCCCAGAACCTGGCCCCATCTCTGTCCCAGGTGAAGTCTGTGGTACAGCATCGGAGGTAAATAAAATACAGAATAAATAGCAGGTGAGGTGGGAGGGGTGGGAGATGCCTGGCCAAAAAGTAACGTGAGGTGACTAAAGTGGGCATTCTGAACACTCCCAACCCACACCCACCCCTACTTTGGAATGTCAGATGAAGGCTCCTAGGGGTGCTCCTACCTCACTCCTAGCATCGGATTCTGGAGACTCTGAAGACCAGGGGCCTTGGTCTCTAGGAAAGTCTTACCTGTTCAACTAGCTGGCTCTGCCCTTCCCTTTTGTCCCTGAGCATTGATTGGGACAAGATGGGAAAAGTCATAAACTTAAAGATTTCAGAAGGATTCATTTCAATCTCTTGGCTGATAAATGGGTCAATTTCTTTACCAGCCCCCACAATCGAATGGGTCCAAGGGGCGGTTGTGTAATTGAAGGGTAAAATCAAAGAGACATCAGACAAGATAAAGCATACAAGTGCTCACCTCTGGGATGGCCATGACTTCAGGAGCCAGGTCCATGCAAAGAGAGAGAATATATTTCCAACTAAGGCTTACATACACTCTGAGGCAGCGGTTCTCAACCTGTGGGTCTCGACCAATTTGAGGGTGGAACGACCCTTCTACAGGGGCTGCCCGAGTCATAACAGTAGCAAAATGACAGTGATGAAGTAGCAACGAAAATAATTTTATGGTTGGGGGTCACCACCACATGAGGAACTGTATGAAAGGCTTG
>NW_022103899.1:38657155-38658182 GCF_000313985.2 Echinops telfairi | reverse complement strand
GATAGCAGGAAGGTGAAGGCAGAGAGAGAGGGGAGCTCTAGAATCAAGGTGTCAGCCTAACCTTGGTCGACCCTGAGTTGGCTTGACCTTAGGTGTCTTTGAGCGGTCCTTAAGGGGCATATCCATGATTCCTATCAGAGGGAGTGGGTCCTACTTAGGATGGAACAGACAATAGGGTCTGATTACTCTAGATGGCTGACAACCTTTAGGCAGATAACCTTCAAGCAGTTAACCTCCAAAGGACCATGTGTTTGCGAACAGCACCTTAGATTTGGCATTATTTTGGAGAATAACTTTTACTTAGGAGAATTTGAGTGGGACGCATCTCCAACCCAGGAACGGAAGTCCCCTCCTCGGGAGCCCCGGCATCCCAGACTCATTAACATTTGAACTTAGAGAGTTTGTCTTCATGCACTCTTCCCAGATTCTGTTTCCCACAATCTTGCCCACGTACTTTTCCTGATGTAAGTTGGCAATGCTCTTGGAATCACAGACAGTATCTTCTAGGGTGTGTGTTGCCCTGTAGAGGGTAGACTGTGTCTTCATTCAAATACTGTGCTCATGCCATCATTCATGATCAAGGAAAGGTTGTAGATCTATTAAGTTTTAAATAGTTCACATAAGATTACTGAAAGAAAGAGCTATAAAGGATATGGGATTATAGAACTTAGTCATAATGCCAGATTTTGGTCAGAGCTTTATGTTAGAATTGAATGAAGTGAGAGTGTGTTTTCAGATGGAATATATAAATTGGAACAAAGCACAATAGGGCTTGTGGAAAACAGAGTGGAAATAGTGTAGACTAAGCACATTTTGTTATATGCATGACTTGCTCACAAGTATTCTTTTTAAAAAAAATCATTTTATTGGCGGCTCTCACAGCTCTTTTAATATTCTATGCATCAATTGTATCAAGCATATTTGTACACATGTTGCCATCAACATTTTCTAAGCATTTACTTTCTATTTGAGCCCTTGGTATCAGCTCCTCTTTTGTTTCTCCCTACACGCCCACCCCATGAACCCC
>NW_022103899.1:38630959-38656603 GCF_000313985.2 Echinops telfairi | reverse complement strand
AACTCACAAGTATTCTTATTTGAAAACTTGTACTTGAAAAGAATACTAAGAATGGATTATCCTTTCCCTTTGAGAAGATAGTGCTTCTCTATTAAGAATGAAAGAGAAATCATTTCTGTTTTCATTATTGATGTAAAAATCAGAAAATGTCAGTTAGTTTTACTTTGTTCTGCTCTACAAATTTGTCAGAAGGAAGCATAGATAGCTTTCCACAATAGAATTGCAAAAGTTAAGATTCAGATATATGGGATTGTGTTAGTCAGGGTTGCCTAGAGAAACAAATTCAGAGACACCCATATCTGTATAAGAAAGAGCTTTATATCAAAGGGAAAACATTGAGAAAGCATCCTAGCTCAGTCCAGATCAAGTCCATAAATCCAATATTAACCCATATATCTGATACTAGTCCAAAAATTCCTCTTCAAATTCACACAGCACATGTATTGATGCCCAGTGCAGGAAGATCACAGACAGTGGGTGAAAAGTCTTGTGGATACATTGGCATCTCAGCACTGGTGTGATGCTCACCCAGCCTCCTGAGTGTGTCTCCTCAACAGGCAGGTGAAGCAGAGAAAGTGTGTGGTCTGCTTTCAGGAGAAAAGGAGGGAAGTTCTCAGAATCCTTAGGATTAGGCCATGTCCCCAGGAGCCATCATCAGGCTATGACCTGATTAACAGGCTAAAGTCTACCTCTTAATTCTTTTATCAAGTTGACATCAAGTTGTATAACTACCACAGACCACCCCTTGTTAACTTGACATCTTTACCCAACTCTTTAGCCATACATGGTTTTAAAATAAAACAATAATAAAATCATATCTGTATACCTAACAGGATAAAACTAAAATGCATACAATTCAAAATATGCCATTCTCATTTAGACATATTTCTATAAATGACAAAACAAAATATTCTGTGCTTAAAAATTCAGTTGTGTGACACTACACCATAATCCTGTAATCCTGTCAACACATTACCCCACCTATGAAAGTTTTTAAGCCAGCCGCTTCATACCTTTGTCCCACCACTCTTGGGTATGCAGTTTCTATACTGCTCATTCATATCAACCCATTGCTCTGAGAAGACAAGTATGCTCTCTGATGTGAAGAATCTTCATTCCATTTGTAACCTTGTGAGCCTGCATCCATGAGCAAAATCAAATCAGGACAGGTCATCCATAAAGTCAGCAGCAATATGCACCAATTCACAAGCTCAAATACACTAGATGTGTAAGAAAGAGCTTTCTATCAAGAAGTCATTATATATCAAGAAAGCATCCCAGTCCTGTCCAACTGAAATCTGTAAGTCTGACACTAGTCCCTCTTTAGACTCAGGAAGCCACATGCAAGGATGCAGAATGAGGGAACATCACCAGCCACCTCCATGCAAAGACCCATGGATCCAATGGTGGTGGCTTTGGCAGCTCTCCAAGTGACTGATAGCAGGAAGGTGAAGGCAGAGAGAGAGGGGGAGGCTCCCAGAACCCTCCTATGAGGAGGTCATGCCCACAAGCAGGCACCATCAGCCTGTGACCTGATTGACAGGTTGAACTCAACCCCTACCCTTCTAGTTGACATGAAATTATGTAACCACCACACCCTTCAACATATTAAAGAGATTTTTTTTCCAGTACATTTGCCCAATGCTATAGGTCTTTAGATCGCTTGATAGCTACTCCTATGGACAAGAGAAAATGAAATAAAGTATTCACACAGATAAGTCACAAGAACAGTACTTAAAATCTTTTAAGGAATAGACTATAATTAAAAGTAGAAATATCTAATTTCATTTTGTTATACAAAGGTAGGGAAAAACTGTCAGTATGTGTGAACTAGAGACTTGGACAAATTCCCCACATTGACCAATCACTAGCTCTGTGACCTATATTTGCTTTTAAGAAGCATCTAGGTCTACAGTCTAATTAATATATTAACTCTATAAGTGATTTATTCAATGTTAGATTTTGAGCATTGTATGCTTAATAAATATAAATCACTAAGTAATTTACAGAGTTTTAGGAAGAAAGGGATTATTTCTCACGGGGCTCAGGGATCTCAGAAGATTCCTGTTTTAAATCTTGGAGGATTTATATGATTCTATTAGACATAAGTGGTGTGAGTGGGGAGAGGCAGTGAGGCCTCCCAAGCTAAGAGGGGTGAGAAAACACGAGGAAAAGATGAGCGGAAAGAAAGGCAACATGGGTTTTGGTTCGGTGGATGGACAGGAAAGCACACAATTGGCTTGGTTGGAGCATAGGGTTCATGAAAGAAAACAATGACAGATAATAGTAGATAAAACCTTGGTGGTGCAATGGTTACACTCTGAGCTGCTAATCAAAGGGTTGGTGGTTCAGACCCACTAGATTCTCCATGGGAGAGAAGTTTGGTGGTCTGCTCCCATAATAGTTACAGCAGAGGAATCCCTATGGGGCAATTGTAGTCTGTTATTCAGGGTTGGTGTGAGTTACAGTTAAGTGGACAGCCCACAGTAACTTAACAATAACATTGGGAGAAAAATACAGGGGACCCTGGTCTTTAGTCGATGGAGGAACCCTGAACGTGAGTGAACAGGGTAGCGACAGGAGTGACTGTGAGCTCCTCCAAGGTGACTGTTGGCACCACCAACCACAGAGACTGTGGGGAGGAAGTTCTACTATTCAAAAGCGATAGCACCAGATATGGACTTGCTTGGTAGCAGATTAAAAACACATGCAATACTTTAACCCAGTGGCCCTAAACCTTCTCGGCTGACAGCCCAATTCTGAGAATCTCATAAAAAGTATAGACTCTGTCTTCAGAGGAGGTGTCTCTCCCTGTGCAATTGTGTAGGCTATCTCAGTAGGCCTGAGAGAGCTGATCAAGCCATCCATGGACACTGCGTTCAGAAATTCGAGTTTACCAAGAAACGTTGGAGATAAAATCTACAAAATGTGTCCCAAGGAGCTGGAGACACCTTTGAGGTTATAAACCCAGATGTGTAGGAGAATTGCAGAAATAGATGTCTGGACGAGGTGGAAAATGTGGTTCTCATTACCCTTGGTTGGGAGCTTTTTCATAATCTGGTTGACTCTTTTCCACTTTTCTGAAACTCTTAGCAAGACCTAGGTTAATTTTAGTGATTGGAGAACAACTGCTCTAGATTGGATGCACTTGAACATACATGGGCTTATTGCTTAGGACACAGGACTCTGAAATCTGCATATCTCATTCTTATATTCATACAAGTTCTTGCATATTTTAATTGCTTGAAATGAATTTTCTCCATTGGTATTCTAATCATGATGAATGCATTCAGTATTCATATGGCTTTGATATAAAATTATATGGAAATCCTAGTATAATTTCAGTAATTAATGTCTGCCAATTATAAAGGGTTACAATTATAGCACTCAGAAGTACTTATGTAGTATATGAAAAATATACAAATAATCAGAGAAATCAATTTCCTATACCCAATCCATCTGATTAATGATGAAAACTAATTACTAGGTCATTGTAAAATGAAGAATGATAGCAAATAGCCAAGACAGAGGAAAACTTCATTTCCAGATAAAGAGAAATATGGAGGCAATTTAAGAAACTATAAAAAGAATGGAATAATTTATAATATGAATTAAATATCAAATATAAACTATCCCTATGGAATTTTTGATATGATAGACATTTTTGTCACTCTTCAGTTCTAAATCATAAAAATAATTTGGGGCTGGCCAGCCCTTCCCTAGAAATCACCTAATCCAACAATGAGTGCTCTTTGTTTGAAGTTTAATAACTGAAGCACAGAAAATTTTATTTTACCAGTATTCAATGTATTATGAGTAAAAATGGTACCCTGAATTTGGAAGGGACCCTTCAATTTGCTATTAAGTAAAAACAAAACAAAACAAAGCTATAGACCTAATAATGATGCTACTCTGGAAAATTAACATTGTCAAATCTATTAAGTGGCTTTCTAGTCTTTAAAGCAAGAGCACATGGTGATACAAAATGCATATTATTCATGTAAATTAACTTTTCTCTGTGTAATGCATAAGGAATTAGAAACATTAGTTTCTACAATTCCAAAATGTATCGAGAATTAGGTATATAGTATCTTGTTAATAAAGTTTATAGTTTTACTATTCTTTGTCAAGAAGTGACTTAATGAAATACTTACAAGTAATTGTATAGTCCCAACTGAGTTCTCTTTCTCTGAATAAGATTTCTTTATATAATTGGAAGAACCAATCTCTATAAATCAGTGGTTCTCAATCTGTGGGTCACGACCTCTTTGGGGAGTCAAAGGACCCTTTCACAGGGGTCGCCCGATTCATAACAGTAGCAAAATGACAGTTATGAAGTAGTAACAAAAACAATTTTATGGTAGGGGGTCAACACCACATGAGCAGCTGTGTTAAAGAGTCACAGCATCAGGAAGGCTGCTTTATATCATTATGTCAAAGAAAGCAAAGCAAGGGCGTCGGACCTGAAAGTCGGCCCTAGTCATAAACTTTGAAATTGGTGGAATCCACTCATCATTTTGCTGCTAAACAAGATAGGTGCGATATCATTGCCAAAATAAGAGGTGCTTGTGTAACTACAACTACACAGAAATCCTACAAAAGAAAAGTCTGAGACACTCTGTGGTTTCTTTGTTTGTTTCTACCACAGAACGAAGAATTCTGAGGGCAGCTCTGTGTCACCTTTGGGGGGTCCTTGCCCATGGTCTTTGTTTCCTCTTTCCTCGGCTGTGTCCTGTAGCTTTCCCAGTTTCGTGAACAAAGACAGAATCCTATTTCAAATTTGGAAGCATCCCTACGAGGCAGTTTTTCTCAGACTTGTCTGACTTGCTCCAACTTCTCAGAACCACTCCAAGTGATTCAGTTAGGACCCCAGACTCACACAGTCAAAATTGGGGTTGGAGGAAAACGGGCAGTGTGGCTAAACAAGCATCTCTGGCGATGCTTATGACTTTTAAAGTCTGAGCTTCACTGACCAACCCACACCCAAACCAAACCCACGCCAACAGGTTGCTTCCAACTTATAAAAGCTCAAGGAGAGAGTAGACATGCCCACTAGCATTTCAAATCTTTATGGAGGCAGACTACCCATCCTTTCCCCTTTGTGTTCATTCAGCAAACCAATGAACTCACTCCCGTGGAGTCAATGCTGACTCCGAGTGATCTGCTGCGGCTGTGGGTTTCTGAGACTGTAATCTTTTACTGGAGAAGTCCTCTGTGGTCTTTCTCCCACGGAGCTGCTGGTGGTTTTGAACTGCTAACCATGCAGATCCCACCCCAACTCGTAACCATGACACCACCAGGGCACCCTGTTCATTGACCAATGGTTCTGAAATATTGGCCTACTGAGTTAGAAATCCAGAGCGTGGACCTAGCATCCTGTGCTTTCAAAATCTCTCCAGATGGTTCTACTGTCTGCTAATAGTTGAGGACCCCTGATCTAGAATATTTCTCCAAGTATCTTGACAGGAAACTAAGACCAACATTGATTATTGGCTTGTTCCTTTTAAGCACTAGCTATTTGTGAACAACAAAATGAATCAAGGGGTCCCTTTAGAAAACAAATCTGATTATTTACATTTTTGAAGTAAACCAAACACATAATTTTCTGTCCCTTGCATTTGTGGGCAAAGGAGTGAGGATGTAACCCTGGTGGTAAGGGAGGAATGGATTTGTTTAGTTTATTTTAAATCGTTTCCATTATCTTAAAGACCTTTGAGAACTCTGTTCAAGGCTGTTAGCAAAAATGGATGCATCGCCTTTAATATGCCTGGGATGCTTTGCATTCATGGGACAAAGACTCCGTTTAAATCTAAAGGATTATTTCTAGCCTTTATGGCATGGTAGAATAATTCAGACAGCTTGTTATTAGAAATTAGATGGTAAAATATTCAGTATTATCTAAGTTTTGAACAGCAAGTGTACTTTATACAATATTTTATGTGTGTCAATTCAGACATTAGAGGTGGGTAAAGAACTCATTGAGTTAGAAAGGTGGTACCTTTGCCAAAATAGAGGCTCTGATAAAAATAAGGCCAGTTCACCTGCATAGCACAGGATCAAGTTCTAGTCAAGTACATCACTGCTGAAGTGGGCAGGTTTACAGCCCACTTTGTTTGAAAAGCAAAACTGTCATCTAACCAGCTATAGACTCTGCCCGAAACAGTATGGAGCTCATAGAGCAAACACTTTGCTTTATGTATCTTGTTTCTTGTAATACTCTCAAATTTCTGAATGTCAATGAAAAAAAAAAAAAAAGGGTTCCCGGGGAGAGATGGTCTGGCCTTGAGGTCCATATCCTGTCATTGATTTCTATGCAACAATCTCTCATCAACTTCAATGGGATTTCCGCACTTGGATCAATGTCAGGATATGCGCCTTTACTTTTAGATGCGAAAGTGTTTTAATAGTGGTTGGCAAACTAGTGATGAATTAGGGTGAAAGGCACAATGAATTGGCTGGAAACTTTCAGAACTATCAGCTCCTCGTAACCTTTAAGAAATTTTGTTTTGTTTTATTTTAATGCCATAGCATATTTCCATATGTTGATTTGGGCCAATAACTGGTCCAGTGCACTGATTAAGGCACCTAAATACATTCTGGTATCTTATAAGGAGTGTGAAAAAGAAGTGTCTTATGGATCAAGCCAATCGAACTAATTGTCCTCTGGGCCCATGTGTAACCAAAGTATCTGCTATTCTTCCTTGACTGAAGGCTGATGGTAAATGCTACTTTCAGGATTTCACAATTCAGGATGCTATTAGATTCCAAGTAACAAAGATCTCGTCCAAGTATTAAATAACAAAGGAAAAAAATGTCTTTTTGGACTAAGGCACTGTTGGCCTAAAACATGGCATTTTTAGTTTGTTCATATGCATGCAAAAAATGGGAAAATGAATAAGGAAGACAGAAGAAGGGTTGTTGCCTATGGTTATGGTAACCGTGATGGGTAGTGAATTTACCATGGGCTGCCAGAAGACTAAGCAAATTTGTCTTCATCTCACATACTTTGCATGTGTTATCAGGTGGAGCACCAGAAGGACATCATGGTTGGTTAAGTGGAGAATCAGCCAAGTAGAGTGTCGGTCAAAAAGAGGATGATGTTCAGCAACATGGACCGACACAGGAGCTGCAGCAATGGGCCCCAACAGAGCCGCAGCTGTGAGGCTGGAGCAGCACGGCTCGGTGCTTTGTTCTGCTGTGCGGTACGTATCAGTTAGAGTGGACTTGACAGCCCTCACAACCATTGCACAACCTAACACTTTCCCTTTAGATGATCGGATGTTTTTTCACATTGAACAGTTGATCATGCACTATTAATTACCCACTTAGATAAATAGAAACAAATGAATGCCGTCCCAGTTATTGAGGGGAAGTGAAATTGTATAAACATGACTCATCTATCTTCATAACTCCCACCAAAGGATGGGGTGAGACCATGCACATGGGGTGGGTAAACCCCTAATAGGGGGATTGGTGAGTTTCCCCCTTCCTCTGGGTAGAAGAGGGCCATCTCAGAAACAAGAACAGGAACGCCGGGACCACCGAGAAGTAGTCGCTAGCAGAACACATGCAAGACGCCGGCCTGAAGTGGCGGAAGCAGCAAGACCATCAGACAAAAGCACAGGAGTAGCGCTGGGACCTTGACACTGAGCAACGGGCCGATTTCCAAGCCCGCTGAACAGGGCACAGGGTCCATGTGGCTGACCGGAGAGAGAGAAGCCTGTCACCATGGTTGCGAAGAGATGCCAAGGGGAAAAATGACTATATCCTTGCCATTCCGTAACTGGGGAGCCTCCCTAATAAACCTTCACAGTCGTCAGTGTGGTCTGTGAGTTGTTGAACACAGCAGAGTAGTAGAGTGTCTTGGGAAGACAAGCTGGTGTCAGAATAGGGGCAAGAAGGCAGAAAGTGGGGGGATGCCTGACCTCTGCCCGACTGCGATCCATCTTGGGGCTGGTGAGGAGTTGGAGTCTCCTTCTCCTTTGTGTAGCCAAAAGAGGGCAACATGGTCCTCATGGCCTTCTTCAGTGGCGCAAATGGCCAAGGTCTTTTATTTCAATCTTGCTGAGATGTTGACCTTCATCATGCCCCTGTTTGCCGAGCGTTCCGTGGCATAAGTTATTGCTAAAGTTGTACCCGTCTGCGCTTCAGAACTCGTCCACAGGCTAATGGTTCTTTCTAGAACAGATAGTTATGTTGAATAATCGAGTTAATGAGCAGACTTTTTATAGGGAGGAGGGATGTATGTTTGAAGTCTGGGCCTGAAAGCGATAGGACCAGCACTTGTGCTTCTATCTGTTCAATCTCATACTAAGCATTACAGAGTTACAGAGACGAGTGAATAGAAGCGGACATATGTGGGAAAGGAGGAGATGAAAAGCATGTGCCAGGAAGAAAAACAATGGAAAAGAAGATATTTTTGCCAATGGAATAGCTGATGAACAGATAATAACACTGCTTAAATGTATGTCCAGAAAATAGAAAGATAATGCTAATGTCAGTTGAGAAAGAAAATTGGGCATTGCCAAATGACTACTTTCTCTGTGCACATGAGTAAATATTTTATTTTGTATGTTTAATCTTTTTTTTTTTTCTTAAACACCGACTTTACCTGCGTAGATCTTTATACAGTAGATGAAATGCATGGTAGACAGGTAAATAGTGACATCGATGAACTCCGAGGCTTAATATAGCCTATCAACACTCCTCCACAAAAGGAGAAGCCCCCCAAAAAAAAAATTAAAAAAAAAAAAAAAAAGGAGAAGCCCCTACCACTGGTACACAGGACAGCAAGATCTCTGATCATTGTCATGGCCCGGTTTTAGGGGAAACAAGTTGTATTCTAAGAAACCACGGGCAACACTACTTGCCATATAGAAAAAAGCGAATGCCAGTGAGCTGCTGTGTTCAGCCCTGGCTCGCCCGGCATCTCCATTTATTTTTAACCACCTTTATGTTATTTTACTTTTTACATTCAAAAGCTATAAAAGCTGTCTTTTTCAAAAAGAGTTTTGACAAAAGGAACTAAAATCTGTGGTATGCTTAGGATCCCCAGGAAGGAGGCATTGGCCCAAAGTTCCACAGCCGTCCCTAGAGTCCGCTCTGACTCGTGAAGACTGAGCAGAACCTCCCAACTGGTTGTCCAGATGTTGTCTCTGTGGTAGCTGACGGCCACACCTTTCTCCTGCAGGGCAACCGTGGGTTCTGACCATTAACTTTGGGGTCAGCAGCTGGACACTTTAACCACTAGGGTTCCTTCCAAGTTAATGCTATTCTTTGTGAACATTGGAAGCAAAAATTTCGTAATAAATTGAGCTGCTACACCATGCTCTCAAACTTTTCCAAAGCAACCTAGCAGTGGCACCGAGATTGGGTGAAAATTCGTTCACGTCAAACCTAAGTGATTTTAATTAAAATATAAAAAGAAATTTGGATGACATCTATTTTCACAGCTGTACAGACTGTTTGTAAAAAGTCATTTTGCCAGCCTTCTTCTTAATGCTCTTTTCTCCCTTTCCATGAAAGGGGGCCGGGCTAATCCTAAAATTCGTATCTAAATTCCATGCATATTGTAGACACACAAAAAGTATGTTGTTGAAAGAATGTCGGTTCAGTGGTTATGCAGAATAGTACTTAAGAGTGCGTGGAGGGTCAGTATCTTTGCAATTTTAGTTGGTGCTTCCTTGCCTACTTATACGAAAAGATTAGCTTTCTTTATCCCTACTTTTTATTTATGTTTTTGTTTTGGTTGGGTTTGGTTCGGTGTTGCTGATCAGCGTGCAAAGCTTCCTTCGGGGTCAATGCAAACCCTAACTGCTGTCATTTCAAGTGAAAATCCACAGAGATTAACTCCACAATGAAACAGAACAAAATAGTGAGCGGGTGGGGGGCAGTATGCTTGCGTGTGAAAGAGAAAATGAACTTAATTTCTATTCGCAAGCTGAACGGAAGCTCCCAGAACAACTTCGTGGATGCATGCCTTTGGCGACTGAACACAAAGATGTGGCACTCCCTCAGCCCACGTTTCTCAGCCCTCTGGTGTGGGGCTCTAACAATGGGCCGAGTTTGCTCAGTGCAACCCCACCCAACTCCGTGGTGCTGGTGCACACAGCTGTGCTTCCCTAAGCCCTCCAGCAGTTCCCCGCACAGCTGTGAGGGCTGCTTAGGGCATGACAGCTGCCAGCGCTGCTGGGGTGGCCACGTGCTCCAAGCAGGCCTGAGGCGGAAGTCAGTGGTGAGTGTGGGACACTCTGAAAACCTCCATGTGCTGAACGCCCGCTGATGTGAGCTCTGGAATTCAATGGGGCGCTGGGGGGATGGAGGAGGGGAAACAGGCCCCGGTTTCGGGTGGTACCTTAGCTACTCTCATTCTAGGTTACCCTTGAATCTCTAAATCCCCAAAGCAAAGATGTTCCTTTGAGGACTGAGCTGCACCTGACTCGAGCCAAGGTGTTTCAGTCACATCATATACATGTGAAAGTTGGTCATTGACTAAGAAAGACCAAAGAAGGATCGATGCATTGGGATTACCCTGCTGGGGAAGAATATTGAAAGTACCGTGCGTCGACTGCCCAAAGGACAATCCAATCTGTCTTGGAAGAAGTACAACTAGAATGCTCCTTAGAGGCAAGGATGGTGAGACTGTCTCTCTTACTTTGGACATGTTGTCTGGAGGGACCGTCCCTGGAGAAGGGCATCCCGCTTGGTGGAAGGACAGTGAACAAAAAGAAGGCTATGACAAGACAGATGGACGCGGCAGCTGCATGGGCTCAAAGGTAAAAATAATTGTGAGGATGGCAAGAGACTGGGCAGTGTTTCCTTCTGTTGCATTTTGGGTCACTATGAGTCAGAACTGACCGATGGCCCTTAGTAACAGATTGTGGTGGCCTAGTGGGTTAGAGCTTGAGCTACTAACCACAAGGTCAATGGTTCAAACCCACCAGCTGTTCTGCAGAAGAAAGATGAGACTTTCTGTAAAGATGTACAGCCTCAGAAATCTGCCCAGGGTTTTCTTAGATCCTCCAGGATCTCTGGAAGTCAGAATTGTGAGTTTTTTGACCGATTATGTTAGCAAATTTCCATATGGATGGTTATAGCAGTAAGATGGATTTAGTTCTAGTGTCTGAAGGCTAGAAAATCTCACTTTTACTAAGTATTTTTAACAAAGTACCAGCTCATGTATTATTGGAAATTAAATCATATACTGAATACACTTGCTGAGTGAGCATTTACCTCCCTACATTATCTTCTAAATGCCAGCTTACTCATAAAGTTAGCACTTTCTATTCTATTATTTTAGTTATAATTTAATTGTTTCTTATAACTAAAAAATGTTTGTGAACATTGCTACATGCTCAGTACTATGCTAAATTTGGCAAAGTGTCAAAATATAAGACTATCCTTTGATTCTTTGACTTCTAAGACACAGACGATGTAAGCATGGAACATGTAATTGCATTTGCTTAACTGAGACCTAAAATGAATGCCAACAGACAAGAGAAGGACCATCACTGTGTACTCAAAACTTGAAAATAGAAGTAGGAAGTCTATAGGATTTTAATCATTAAATTGTACTAAGGAGGGTATAAAGCATGGGGAATTCCTCTACAATACAGTAAGAGAATCTTAGGAATAATAATACAGAAGATAGAGATACATTTTCCAAATTTAGTAGTAAGAAATAAGTTCTATGAAGTAGTCTATACGTATTTGAGAATTGGAAACCCAGGACATCTAGTAAGTAAGCATTGGGCTGTGGGGACTTTTTTAATACCAGGCAAGTTATCACATTTGATCCTGTGAAAATTGGAAGATGTTGTGCTTCTTAACATAACAAAAAATTTGTGTAAATTATGGGTGGATTATTTATCCCCAGAACCTAACATTGGACAAGATTCAAAGTAAATATTCAACAAATATTGAATAAAAATGTTATTGATGTCAGAGCCAGTTCTAAATATAAAGCAAATAGGGAATGTAATTGGCGTATCTGTCAAGGATATAGCAAGGACCAATTATATTCACTTGGAACTTTGGAAATAAAGGTACTATTACTGGAAGGTCAGCCAGAGTTTAGAGAAACAACCAGGTGGCTGAGATACCTATAGGCCAGCAATGGAGGAAAGACACCCCTATAGGCCCAGGGGCCGGGGGAAAGAAATGAATTACCTGGGTCCAGCTGAGAGTTGAAACTATGAAAAAGAGACTGATAAACAGAAACTATAGTCTAAGAAGAATGCCAGAAACAGGTAAACTGAGTAAATAAATTAGAATATATATACTCCACCTTTTGATTTCTGTGTATTCTATCAGGAGAAGTTCACATGGATAGCCTCTGTTAATGTTGTTGACAAAAGGTATTTGCTACGAACAAATCATTGGTCTTGCAAAATTCTATCCTGTCTTCTCCAGCTTTGTTTCTCTCACTAAGACCACATTTTCCAACTACTCGACCTCCCTCTTTGCCTCTAACTTTTGCATTCCAATCATCAATAATTATCAATGCATCTTGATTGCATGTTTGATACGTTTCCAACTGAAGATGTTGGTAGAATTCTAGATTTTCTTCATCACTAGCTTTTGTGGTTAGTGCATAAATTAGAAGGATAGCTGTAATAATTTGATTTCCTTGAAGGCAGATAGATATAATCCTTTCATGGACAGCATTGTACTTCAAAGTTACATCTTGAAATGTCCTTTTTGACACTGAATGTAATGTCATTCAGCTTGATTGGGCCGTTCCTGATACAGTCTCTGGAGAAAGACTTCCTGCTTGGTAAAGTAGAGGGCCAGCGAAAGAGAGGGAGGCCGTTGATGGGGTGGATTGACACCGTGGTTGCAAAATGTGGTCAAGCAGAGCAACAATTGTGAGGATGATGGGGTGGATTGACACCGTGGTTGAAAGATGTGGTCAAGCAGAGCAACAATTGTGAGGATGATGGGATGGATTGACACTGTGGTTGAAAGATGTGGTCAAGCAGAGCAACAATTGTGAGGATGGTTCAGGACCAGGCAGAGTGTGGTTATGTTGTACACAGGGTTGCTATGTCACCGAACAGCAACAACAATGCTCTCACTTCTCGTTCTCTGCCTTGTGACATTCTACTGGTACCTCCTGTCAGCCGAACTTAACTTGAAGCCAGAGCACAGGAGAGAGTGCATTTTGTAAAGGTCAGTTTCCCAGGCAAATTGCTGAATTGAGATGGACAGTTAAGGGATCAGGTGTAAGGCATCATCAGAACAAAAAAATCTTACCATAGTGAGTGATGGGGGGAGTGTGGAGTGGAGACCCAAAGCCCATCAGTAGGCCACTGGAGATCCCCTTGCAGAGGGGCCTCGGGGAGGAGACGAGCCAGTCAGGGTGCAATGTAGAAACGATGAAAAATACAACTTTCCTCTAGTTTCTAAATGTTTCCTCCCCACTCCCACTATCATGATCCGAATTCTACATTGCAAATCTGGCTAGACCAGAGGATGTACACTGGTACAGATAGGAACTGGATATACAGGGAACCCAGGGCGGATAAGCCCTACAGGACCAGTGGTGTGAGTGGTGATACTGGGAGGGCAGAGGGAGAGTGGGTTGGAAAGAGGGAACCGATTACAAGGAACTATATGTGACCTCCTCCCTGGGGGACGGACAACAGAAAAGTGGGTGAAAGGAGACATCGGGCAGGGGGAGATATGACAAAATAATAATTTATAAATTATCAAGGGTTCATGAGGGAGGGAGGAACAGGGAGGAAGGGGAAAAATGAGGACCTAATGCGGGGGGCTTAAGTGGAGAGGAAATGTTTTGAGAATGATGAGGGCAATGAATGTACAAATGCGCTTTACACAATTGATGTATGTATGGATTGTGATGAGAGTTGTATGAGCCCCTAATAAAATGATTTAAAAAAAGAGAGAGATTGAGAATAACCATCACAATGGTTATATGTTTTGTATTTCCTAAGTGTAGAGATAAAGATTTTCCTTAAAATGTGTGTTATGTCAATGGTATTGATAATCATAAACTGAATATTAGAAAGAGACAGAGCAGTTGCTTGTCTCTTTGACACATGGAAATATTCTAGTTCTAGTCTTAATATATGGTCTTAACACATTGTGTTAAGAGTAACATTGCACCAAGTCACATGGCCCACAAAAGCTTGGCAAAATATACATTACCTTGTTAGTAGTAAACGAAATAAAAAGTAAGAAGCCAACATGACTCCATGTTTTTCTGATGCAACTTGAATGACAAACCAAAAGGTCAATGGTCTCAGAGTTGAGGAACAACATCAACCCAAACCAACTGCCTTCAAGTGGATTCCAACTCACAGCGGTCCCACACAGCGCTTCCGAGACTCTAAATCTTTAGGGAGCAGACGCCTCATCTTTCTGTCACAGAGGGGCTGTGGGTTTGACCCTGGGTTAACAGCCCAACACCTCACCCACAGCACCACCTCTTTGACTTTGTGTAAAATTGGGGCAATATTTCTGGAAATCAATGTTGTCATTTGTATCAGGAAGCATAACTGAACTCATTTCCTTTGCTATTCAAAAAAATTGAGAGGAATTTTTTGTAAGCAAAAGGGTAATGATGTCTTCTGCATGTACATGATATTAACTTCACTGTTATTTAAAGGTATTAAGAATCTAAAAATTAGAAATATGGGTTTTTCAAATGATGCATATAATTGAAGAATACTATGTAATTTCAAACTGTTTTGAACACGATTTAATAAGAAAAATGGTAATGGTATCAATATAAAAGCATATAAACAAAACTTTTTTTTTTACAGAAAGATTGTAAATAGGAACCCCAAATTGTTAACAGTGATAGTACATGAATGGTGAGCACATAGTGATTTTCCTTCTTTCTACTTTTCCTCCCGTGCCTTAGTGGTAGGAGTTTGGGGTGCATTATTACCATGAGTCCTTGAAAGATCCTTTTCTTCTTGCATTGATTCCCTTTAATTCCTGATTCTCATTTCAGTCTCTTCTGCCGCCGGCAGGCACTCGTTAGTGCCTTGATGTTTATAACCTTTTACATGATTGCGCTCTTGTTAAATGTGAGTTCTTGTTTTGTGTGTATTTTAATTTAGGTAAGTGATACTGTACTGTAGATTTTTTCCTTTCACTTTTTTAATCTTCAGCACTTTGTTTTAAAGATCTATTTACATTTCAGTGTTTAGATCTAGTACTCTATTTCTTATTTCAGCTTGGTATTTCCTCTGGGAACAAATTGGCTTATATAATTGTATAATAACAAAATTGTATAATCTGAATAATATAATACTTTCTTAAAATGTTGGATTAAATATCTAAATTGTAAACCTGCTGTTAATGCTTAATTTGTGCGAGAGTTTTAGATATATTTGTCACTAAGACCTCTTTTTTTAAAAAATTAATAAAAGATCATTTTATTGGGGGCTCTTACAGCTCTTTTAATAATTCATACAGCAATTGTATCAAGTATATTTGTACATATATTGCCATCATTATTTTCTAAGCACTTATTTTGTATTGAGCCCTTGGTGTCAGCTCCTCTTTCCACCCCCCACCCTCCCAACCCCTTGATAAATTATAAATTATTATTATTTTCATATTTTACACCACCGTTGTCTCCCTTCCCCCATTGTTTCTGTTGTTCATCTCCCTGGGAGGAGTGGGGTGGTTATGTCAATCATTACAATCAGTTCTCCCTTCCTCCCCACTTCTCTCCACCTTCTCCCTACCCTCCTGGTATCACTACTCCCATTCCTGTTTCTGGATTCTGTGTGTCATGAGGTCTTATCTCTTTTCTGTACCTGTGCACCTGCTCCAATCTAGCCCACAGTGAAAGGCAGGACTGGGGTTATGATAGTGGGGGGTGAGGAAGCCTCAAGGAACTGGAGGAATATTGTGTGTTTCATCAGTGCTATACTGTGCCCTGGTTGACTCATCCCTTCCTTGTGACCCTTCTGTGAGGGGATGTCCCATTGTATACTGATGGGGTTTGGGTCTCTGCTCCAACCCCCCTCATTCTCAATAATATAATTTGTTTGTTTGTTTTGGGTCTTCTCATGTCTCTTATCCAATCCCGTTAACACCTCATGTCTCACAGTCTGGTGTGCTTCTTCAATGTGGGCTTGTTCCTTCTCTGCTAGATGGCCACTTGTTTAACTTCAAGTGTTTAAGAACCCAGATGCTATATCTTTTCATAGCCAGACACCATCTACTTTCTTCACCACATTTGCTTATGCACCATTTGTTCTTCAGTGATTGTACTGGGAAGTTAAGCATCACAGAATGCCAGGTTGTTAGAACAAAGTGTTCTTGCATTGAGGGATGGCATGAGCAGAGGCCTGAAGTCCGTCCGCAGTATATTACCATATAAATATATGTACATATGCTAATACCTCTATTTTTATGAATTAATGTATTTCCATATGTACACACCTATGCTTATACCTCTCTCTGTAGCTTTGCTTCCTAGATCTTTCCTTTTACCTTTCTCCTGCCCCACCATTATGTTTGCCCTTCTTCTGCTTCATAGTAATTCCTTTCAGCTACATTGTTGTTGCTCCAACACCCCCAGCATCTCTATGTCCTCCTCATTGTTGATTTTAATTCCCTAGTTGTTCCCCTGTCTATGGTGTTGTTTGCTCACCTCTCCCTTCCCCCACCTCCTTCTCCACACAAGTCCTTTTGGAACTCTAGCTCCTGTTGCTTTCTTCTTAAGCTGGCTTCCCATGCCTATCTTATATAAGTAGGCAAACAAACAATAACAGAGACCAAACAAAAAGAAAACAAAAGATTGAATAAAAAGAGCAAAGAAAAGGAATAATAAATAGCGCCCCCACCCACCCACCCACATACACACTAAAAAATAAGAATCCATAATTCCAGGTCTGTCCACTGACCATTATGACTATCTCCCCACTGGTCCTGGAGAAATTCCAGGAGCTGCCCTTCCTAGCCTGAGATCTATTTGGGGGGGGGCTCTTTAGGAGCTTTATGGCTTTGCTTTGCTCCTGTTGCTGATCTGTTATGTTCCCTTCTTGGTTCACCCTTTGTGGGGTGTTCCGACCAGACTAACTCCCTGCCATGTGTCCCAGTATTGTCCTCTGTCATGGTATGCTCCAGTGAGTGGGCAGCATGTCTCGAGTTGTTGTCAGCCCTCACATCCTCTCTGTGCCTTAGCCGCTCCATGCAGGGACTTCATCTTTAGGGCTTGGTGTGCCAGTAGGGGTCTTGACCCTCGCTCTCTCCTTTTCCTTCTTGGTTTGCTTCCATGTGGGCATGGCATGCCGGCCTCTCTCCCCAACCTGTAGGTTTAGTGTTGTCCTCTGTGGCACATACTTCTAGTGAAGGGGTCAGTTGGGCTTTGATTGGGGCTGGCCCTGTAGCCCACTCTTCCTGTGTTGCTCCATGGGGTTATGCTGCCTTCAAGGTTTGGTGTGCCGTGGTAAGGTCTGCATGCACTCTCAATTCTGTGGAGACATAACCAGTGTTCTCCCTCTGGGTGGGTTAGTGCCCTTCTCCCCCCACCCCATGCCATCATCCCCCCCCCCGCCCCCTGCTTTGTCCCTCCCCCCTCGCCTCCTTTGTGTTGAAATAACATGATGTACCTCCTTGGGTTTGGTCTGATCCCCAACTGACTGCCTGTATTTCCACCCGTATCATGGGAGGTAAGTGGCTTCTCTTCTGTACCTACAGTGCTGTTTTTACTTACCTCAGGGGACTCACGTTGGACTGGACCTTTTGTGATTGGCTGACTTTGCTCAGCATACTTTCCTCCACCTCTTCCCATGAAGTGATGTGTTTTGTGTGATCATCAATGCTTTTTAGTGGTGTGTAGTACTCCATCGTGTGTATGTGTCAGGGTTTTCTGATCCACTCATCTATCAATGGAAATTTAGGTTGTTTACAGTTCTTTGTGATTGTGACTTGTGCCACAATAAGCATTGGCATGCAGACACCCAGTTGTGGTTTATTTCTTACCTCTTTGGGGTACATGCCCAGTAGAGGGATAGCTGGGTTATGTTAGCTCAATTTCCAATTGCTTTAAATATCGCCAGATTGCTTTCCACAGAGGCTGTATGTATCTATGCGACTACCAGCAGTACAGGAGGGTTCCTAAGACCTCTTTTGAAAATCAAAATTTTAGCAACTGAAATTTTTTTTCTTTATAAGTCAGAAATCTAAATGCCAACATGTTGATTTTGAATATGTTATTGTATGGCCTGCATAAACAGAGTCAATAGTCAAATTTTAAAGCATGGCCTATAATGAGAGTTCTCAAACCTTTTGTTCTCAGGAACTCTTTTCACTATTAAAATTACAGAGGACTCCCCAAGAGCTATTGATTATGCCTACTTATATTGAACATATTAGAAGTTAAGTGGAACGTTTGGGACAAGAATGGACAAGCACATGCATCAGCCATCAGTTGTGATACCCTCACATGTAATTGAGCCTCTGGCCTATTCTCCCATATACTGTTTGCTCAGTAGAAGTGTAAAACATAAGCACTATCTCAGCATTACTAAGAATCTTTTTTACCTTGAAAACTCTCTTTAGAAGTTCTTGGAGGCTCCCTGGTCCCTGGACCGTACCTGGAGAACCATATTTACGTTCAACCAAGCAGCCTGAAAGAGTGCATGGAATCTCACTCAGCAGCTTTAGTCTCAGGATTACAATATTTTCACCTCCTTACTTCTTTAATATTAGCAGTAATAGTACCATTGCTACTATTTTATTTATTTAGGTCTTTAGACAAAAAGAGTGAAATTGATATAAGAGGTGGCATTTATATTTCTGTTGGTGGGTAAATGGTGAGGAGTGGCCTCATATTGGGATGAGATGCTCAGCAATAATGTAGAGTTCCCAAGGGGAGAATCAGCCTGGCTCGAGAGTCCTAGGTAGATACTTTTTAATTAGTTTCTAGTCAACCCTCGGTGAACCACACCATGGACCAAACTACGATGACCATAGACACTGCCCTTACACGGAATGTGGCATCACCATTAGGTCACACCAGAAGGACTTCGCATGGAAACCCCATTGAGTGAACTGAGCCCTACCTCAAAATTACGTGTAGCCCTTGGACATAAGACTGAAATTCTCCGATGAGAGGAGAAACAAATGAGAGCCACCTCAGGACTGTGGAATTGGCAGTTGTTGGACCTTGGTTGGGATCCCTGGCTTAGTGCGCATCCAATGAAAGGGGGCTCAGAGCCATATATTTACTGTCTTATGCCCTTCTTACATTAATAAGAAATGTATTAATCTGAGAGGCAAAGATCTGTCCTTGTAAGGAATGTTATAGGAAAACTTCTCCAAGCACCAACCCCTATACTCAATGCAAACAGTGATCAATCATTTAAAAATTCCATCTGTACAAAGCAACAACTCAGGGATTATGGTTTGCAGGCAGACTATACTCATTTGCCTCCTTTTCTCAATAGTACCTTCCATTCAATGCCATTGGACAAATCATATTTTTATCAATGGAAGCATCTCATACACCAGGTGAATTATGGTTAATGTCTTGTTTTGTTGATAAGACTGCTAAAGTAAACCAGAGTCATTCAAACCTGAGGACAAGTGGATGGACTCTGAGTTCCCACTTAATTCTAGCCCCAATCCAAGAACAGTTAGTTCTTATAACATGGCCCTGCTCAATACTCATTTTCATGAAGTGATCACTGAGATTTGGGTGCTACAGCAAAGCGTGGTGAAGAAAGCAGATGGTGCCCGACTTTCAATTGGAATAGCGCCTGGGGTCTTAAAGGCTTGTGTTCAAACAAACCACAGTCTAAGTGAGGCATCAACTAGGTCCACGTGGAAGAAGCACACTAGCCTGTGTGATGCAAAAATGATAATTAACCAAAGGCAAAGATGATGAAGAGAAAGTTATCAGAGCTTAACATTTGAACACCCAATTTGTAGAAGGCTACGGAGGACAAAATCCATCTGCAGAGTACCTAGTCGGATTAAGCCTCTGGCAGATCCCCTCTGGCCACAATCAAGGGACTCTAACAGCTCTGCCATCAGATAGAGATTATTATAAACTTGATTATGGTGGATGGTGCTAGGCTATAATATGATGTCTGGTGAGTTGACCTCACTGGCCCAACCCAAATTTGTTCTAGATTTAAATATCTCTCGCTTATTCTATGATAGAAATTTTCTC
The DNA here is from genome assembly GCF_000313985.2 of Echinops telfairi. Classification (NCBI taxonomy): domain Eukaryota; kingdom Metazoa; phylum Chordata; class Mammalia; order Afrosoricida; family Tenrecidae; genus Echinops; species Echinops telfairi. The sequence continues at coordinate 38,636,439 of NW_022103899.1, read as the reverse complement.
TCTGGCTGATTTTAATATTGATAGTGGTCTTTTCCTTCTACTTCTTTATTTTTGTTTATTTTACTTTTTAAATTAATGTTTTTCTGTTTGTTGAAAATTGTTTCGGTTATGTTTCCCAGTTTATGAAACCCAGGAGTGGATGCATAGAGATGATAACTAATGCAAGCGTCTCTCAGGGATGGGGGTGGGCAAGGGTGAGGGGAATTGGAGCACACATACCGAAAGCAGAGAGTGCACTAGACCTGATTGTGATGATGTGTATACAACTCTTTTTACAAGCAATTAGCTATGGCAGTGTATGATATGTGAACTTTATATCAATAAAACTATTGGAGTAAGATATAAAAAATAATAGAAATGCATAATTTATAAAGGGTTTGGGACAGAGGGAGGGAAAAAATGAGGAGCTGATACCAAGGGGTCAAGTAGAAAGAAGATGTTTTGGAAATGGTGATGGCAACATGTGGTAGTCACCTACTCTGGTGTCAATTTAAGGATTAAGAGTGTAGGGGTGGAGTCTAGGCTGTCAATCTGGTAAAAGCCAATGAGACGTCTGTGGGCATGGCCTTCTCCAGAGAATTCTGGGAAATCTGGTACTTCCTCCTTGGAAGTGGAAGACACTTTTCTCTCTGCTACTCCCTGGGAGGTATTGCAGAAGACAAGCCACATGGATGCAACCAGACCTCTGAAGCCGGAGAAGCCACAGAGAGACCCCTGCCAGCGCTGAGATGTTTCCATTGACACTGGATCCAAAGACTTTCTGCCCACTGGCCTGTGATCTACAGTCTGCATCATTGCATGTGTTTTGTAAGTCTGAAGAGGACTTTATAGCTTGATATTTGAAATATGGGCTAATATCAGACTTATGGACTTGATCTGGACTGGGCTGGGATGTTTTCTCAATGTTCAATTACTCTTGTATATAAATCTCTTTCTTATACATATATGTGTTTCTATGAATTTGTTTCTGTAGTCTACCCAGACTAACACACACCGTATGTACAAATTGGCTTGACACCATGTATAGATTGTGATAAGAGCTGCATGAGCTCTCAGTAAAATGATTAATAAATAAATAAATATTGGGTGGGGGTGGGGGGATGGGGGAACCAATGGTGTTGCAGAAGATGTCCAAGCAGTACCAAAGGCATTAATGGAAAAACAAGGCTGTGGGAATTGACTGAACACCAGTTGAAATGTTTCAACAAACTGAATAAGGACTCATTTTATGCAAAGAATTTGGGAGACTGTTACCTGGTCAACTGACTAGAAGAAATCCACATTCATGCTTGTATCAAAGAAAAGTGAACCGAGGAATTGCAGAAATGATCAGATATCAATAATACATGCAAGTTAAGTTTTGCTAAAGATATTCCAAAAATGGTTGTACATGGACAGGGAGCTGCCAGGATTTGAGCTAGAGTCAGAGGAGAACTTAGCACAAGGGATACCATTGCTGACAACAGATGGGCCTTGGCTGAAAGCAGAGAATAACAGAAATATGTTTACTTGTGTTTTACTGATTAAGCAAAGATATAGGAGTGTGTGAGTTATAACAAAATATGCATAACAATGAGAAGAATGAGAATTCCAGAACATTTATTTGTGTTCATGTGGTACCTGTACTTGGAACAAGTGGCAGTTTTTAAAATAAAACAAGGGAATAATTAAAAATCAAGAATGGTGTGCATCCGAGTTGTATGCTTTAATCATATGGATTCAGTCTGTTTGCGGAGAAAACAATCTGAATAGCTTGGCAGTATGAAGAACACAGCGTTGAGATCGAAGAAAGGCTTGTTCAAACCTGTGATATGTAGTTAATACAGCCTTGCTGACTCAGAACCAGGAGGACTTGAAGCACTTGTTGGTGAAGATTAAGGGTTACAGTTTTCAGTGTGGATTATTCTTCAATTTTAAGTAAAGAAAAATGTTCCCAACTGGCATGGGTTGTCAAGGATTTCATTTTGCTTGGAGTCTCAATCACTGCACACGGAAGTAACGGTCAAGGAGAAGTCAAGTGACACGTTGCATCAGCGACTCTGTTGCACGAGACCTTAAAGTGCTGAAGAGCAAGGTTATGGCACTCTGAGGACTAAGGTGTGCCTAATTCAAGCCATGATATTTTGGATCACCTGATACGTGTGTGGAAGTTGCATATTGAATAAGGAAGAATGAAGAAGAATTGATACCATCGCTTCTCAGTCTTTGGCTAAGATCAAGTGTGAAGAATTGATGCATCTGAACTTCAGTGTTGGTAAAACATATTGGAAGCACCACGGCCTTCCAGAAGAACAAACACATCAGGAGCATAGCCAGAAAGCTCCTTAGAAGCAAGAATGGTGGGATTCCGTCTCATGTGCTTTGGCTGTGTTGTCGGAGAGAACAGTGCTTGGCATAGGACATCCAGCTTGGACAAGTAGAGCGTTTATGGAAATGAGGAAGACCTTCAGTGAGATGGATTGACACCTGGCTGCAACGATAGGCCCAATCATAGCCACAAGGGTGAGCGTAGTGCAGGACCAGGCTCTGTTGGGTTCTGTTGTACGTCGGGTTGATATGAATCAGAACTGACTTGCAAACACAATGTACTTTCTTATTTAGAAATCGGACATACATTTTTGTCTTCCAATTATCTATTAGCTTAAATATATGATATATGTTTTAAAGGCATTAAGAAATGAACTCAAAACTAACACACACAAAAGAACTCTTCTTATACTTTCACCCATTGCCCTTATTAGTGACAAGGATGACAATACAAAATTCAAGTCTCCAGAACAACGCAGCTCTGGAAGTTACATCTGACTTCTTAAATTACAGGGCCTATTAGGGACACTTAGCACCCAGAAAATACAGGCTTGAATACCGGGATCTTGATAGTATACTATTTTGTAGAATGAACTTTGTGTGCTAGTCTGGATATATGAAGGCACTGGGAGACTCCCAACCATATCATGACTGATACCTATTGAATAGAGAAGCAAGAGCTGATACGCACTAATGGAGTCTATGGAAATCAGATACCGTTGGGGTTTGTTGATTACATCATCAATAGAATAGAGGGGCCATAACAAGAATGAGAAGTCAGAGTTCTATTATGGGAGGAGTTTGACAATCTTATTGAACAAATAGAAGTGGATTAAGGAGAAGAAAGAAAGAAAAAACACAGAGACCCACGCCAATGCTGAGATGCTTACATCGCCACTGGATCCACAAGACTTTCCACCCACTGGACTGGGATCTTCATGCATTTGGCATCATTGCATGTGTTTCATGAGTCTGAAGAGGACTTTATAGATTGCTATCAGACATAGGGGCCAATATCAGGCTTATGGACTTGACCTGGACTGGGCTCGGATGTGTTCTCAATATTCAATTGATTTTATATATAAAGCTCTTTCTTATACACATGAGTGTCTATGAATTTGTTTCTCTAGTCAGCCCAGACTGATACAGTCCCCACTCTTGTCTTTCTCTTCTTCCACGGTCATATATCAGCCACAGAAAATAAGGGCTTTGTCAAGAGAGATGTCCAGTTGTTTGTCATGCCCATTGCTAACATGTTTAGCAATGGTTACCACTGGTTACCTCATGATGTGATTCCTCGTAACTGTGCTAGTTGGAGTCTATGCCACTCCTCTCTGATCAGCATGCTCAGATTTCAAAGCCAAGTCTTTATGCTAAAATTGGTGTTATGCAAAAACGGAGGGTATTTACATCAGATAAGGAAAATGGAGGATGACTACATCGCTACCTGATCGACACATCACATCCTTATATAACTGCCAAACGAATGACAGTTATGTTCCCGATAAGTTGATACATATAATCTTCACCATGACAGCCAGTGCTAACCTCACCTGAGTGCAGTGTGAAAACTTTCAGATGTGTGTCATTATTGTAGAGAATAGCGTCATGTGGAAAGGAGCCCAACCGGTTAGACCTTGGGCTGCGAACAACAAGGTGAGCAGTTCCAAACCACCAGTCTCTGGGGGAGAAAGAATAAAGTTTTCTGCTCTCTCAAAGATTTCCAGTCTCAGAAACTCACAGAGGCAACTCAACTCTGTCCTATAAAGTCACTGTAAGTCAGAATCCACTCGATGGCAGTGGATTGGATTTTTTTATTAGGGAAGGACTTGTTTTCAAAGAGATCTAGTACCAGCATCATAGAGGACTCAGAGGAATCATTTTCGAAGTGCTGACCTTGTTGCAAGCAACTCCACAGCGCCACTAGGCCCCCTTTCACAATAGCAATACGAGTAAACATCTACAGTCCACAGCTGATCATTTGTAGAAGTGAATTTTTAGCCCCTTAGCCTCTGGAGAGGAGCCCTGATAGGGTAGTGCTTATGTATTGGTCTGCGATCTGCAAGGTCGGGGGTTTGAAACCACCAACTTTTTGGCAAGGGAAAGACGAGGCTTTCCACTCCCACAGTTACAGTCTCTGAAACGCAGGGGCCAGTGCTACCCTGCCCTGAAGGCTCCCTGGGTGAGTCAGTGTAGACGCATGGCAGTGAGGTTGGTTTGGGGGTTGGTTGTCTCCTGAAGCAACAAGGAAGTTTTGTTTGTTTTTTTAAGGGGAGAAAAGTGGCTTTCTTCTGGCCCTTGCAGGTGTAGACTTACAATCAGGGTATGTTGTTGTCCTTACTCGGAGGCACAGGTGAATCAGGAATTTCTAAAGACACTTTGTAAAACATGTTTTCGAACTAGAAATGCCAACACTTGCTGCACTGGGATTCAGATTGTCCAGAACAATAAACTTGAAGAGATAACCATAGACTTTCACAAGAGTTTATTGAACAGGTTTGAGAGTTTATTGGATCAGCATTGCCTTGATTCCATTGTACGTCTGAATGTAACGCGCTTATACCGACAAACATTGCCTGAGAAAATGGAGACTCTTCTGAGGGTGAACTCTTATGGCAGAAAACCCTGTGAGTGCGGAGTAAAGAGGATGAAGTAGTGAAACACCGGAGGTTCCCCCAGGGTAAGGCATGGCGTGCTTGCGCCATCGTGTGGAACAAAACATAGTTACACTTTTTAATTTTGAGGATCGCGCTGGGCCAGGCGCTATCTCCTTGTGCTAAGGGTCTTTGGGAGTAGGGACCAAGGGGACAGCAGCACATTGTCTTAAGACAACTGAAGCAACCTGTTCACATAGCTAAATACGTTTTATAAGAAGTAATGCATAGCGATATGCTTTCCAAATGACCGTGTGTATAAGAAAGCCTATTTTAAAGTATTGCTTTTGGTAATTAACTCACATCTATGATGTCCCTCAAGTGTTATTAGAAGAAAGCCATCTCATTTTACTTGTTAATTTAAGTGCTGCTTGTTATTTTTAAAATAGTTGTAGTAAAATAACCTTTATTTTCACCCTCCTCTCCTGCCCTGTGCCTGTGAAGGGGAATTCCTTCAAAGGCCCCAAACTTAACATCTCTTTGATGTCTGTTGGATAAGACACACCTTTAGTACCAAGG
>NW_022103899.1:38626411-38629545 GCF_000313985.2 Echinops telfairi | reverse complement strand
AGGCTGTCTCAGGGAGACCTCTTTTCCAGGCCTTTCCGACCAGTAGGTTTTATCCTTTTGTGAATTGCATTTTGTTGTGTATTTGTCACCCTCTCTAACCTCCTCTGTGCTTTTGTGGGTCAAAGGTGTTGATCACGGTAACCAGGCACCATTGAGTTTTTCTTGTTCTTCTGAAGTTTAATCATTTCCATGGGGTTGGGGTGTGTGTGTGTGTGTGTGGCGTATAATGCCTCTGTACATGGCAAAGGCGCCTGAGGCTGAGAACTGTTTTAACCGAATCACCTTTCTTTAGCAGACATTTGCGCTGGGGGTGAAAATGAAGTGATAAAATGTCATCAATGCATCCTTAAAGTGCTCCCATTTAAATGGTCAAAGAGAGCGAGGGTCTCCTCTCTGGTCAGATCCTGCGTGAAAGCTCTAATTTATTTTAGAACTGATGTGGTGAATAAAAAGCCACACTGGGTTCTGAAGTTTTCAAAAAGTGGATTGTCAAAGCCAAGGCTGACTTTGATCACAGGCTAAATTGATGGGAAGCCTTTGCTTTATTCCTTACTGAATCCAGGCTGGCAGCGGGATGAGGGAGGGCTCTTTAATATTGTTGCTGCTGCTAATTGCCGTAGAGTTCATTTATAGGCAAGGGACCCTCACGTGCGCCGAGGGGGACGGGAGGCAGTGGAGTAGAAAGGTTGTGCCGGTTTCCAGGCCTGTCTTAGTCTGAAACTCCTTGTGCTCTAAAACGAAGGAGAAACAGACATCAGTATGGTGTATAGACCACGAAACAACGCATTTCAAGTGAAAACAAGTGGGAGATGAGGATATTTTTTGCTTTTGGGTTTTCAATAATCAAATAACCAAAAGTAACAGAATATTAAAAATAAAATTTAAACAGCACCTTTTTGGAACCAACAGGTGTAGGTTTGAATCCTGATTCCAACTTGTACTTGCTCTGTGGTACCGTAGCTAACCTCTCGAGGTGTGGTGTTAAGTCTTCACAATACAGATGTCCCAGGATCGTGGAGAAGCAAGAAGAAAGTCCCATCAGAAAAACAAGGGGTGCCTGGGACGGGCGAGCGAGAAGGAACAGGACACTTGCTGAACAGGTACTCTTCCCCGCCAGTAGACTAAAGACAATGGAAGCTGGACTGGATAGGCTGCAAAAGTAAGTACAATGAAACCCTTCTGTTAAAATAGAAATGTGAGTTACCTTGCACTAAGACTTAATGGAATTAGACAGTAGATTTGGAAGAAACTCAATAAATTTCACAAAGGATTTGTCTCATTTCTGTCCCTTTCATTTTGCAGTACAGAATTCTTATTGAAAGCCGCCACTCTTCTGCTCAACTCTGACACATACACTAGAAAGTTAAAAGCTTTTGTTAATTCCACCCCTAGAGAATCGATTGGCAAATATGGTCAATTGTATCTCCAAAACATTTCTTAAATTCCTATCATCTACCACCTTCTTTATGGTGCCCTTGTCCAGTATCCACCACATTGACTGGGGATGTTTAAACAGTCTTCAATTTCTTTCCCCTTCCTTATAACAGTCTCAATTTGTGTCCTTCTCTTTTTCCTCAGTTGAAAGTCTCGGATTTCTTTGCATGTGCTAATAAGTCCATATTCCTTACCCTGGCCTTACTCTCTCACACTGCCAGCAAGTTGATTCTGACCCCCACGGAACCCGAAGAGAGGACAGAGGAGAATTACCCCTGTGGGTTTCCAGACTAAATCTTTACAGGAACAGAACGCCTCTCTGTCTCCTGCACAGCAGTGGGTGATTACAAACTGCTCACCTTGTTGACCTTGAGAACAATGAAATGTTCTGACATTCCTATTCTTCCCAAGGCTACCCATGGCTCGTTATGATCCACAGAGTGAAATGCCTTTGCAGAGTCAATACAACACCCAAATAAACATCTTTCTGGGACTCTGCTTTCAACCAAGATCCACCTGATGTCAGCCATGGTGTCTTTGGTTCTACAACCTCTTCTGAAAGGGGCTTAATTTGAAGTCCACTCCTTAGGGATGCACTACTGCAATTACTTTAAAGTTATTTTTAGTAAAATTTTACTTGCATGTGACAGTGATGTTGTTCAACACTTTCCTCACTCTGTTGAGTCACCTTTCGCTGGAATGGGCACAAATCTGAATCGATTCCAGTTAGGTAGCTGGTTAGGTTCCCCCCCCACCCCCACTTTGTTGAAGCATTTCAGGTGGCATTCCATTAATGCTGGGCCTTCATTTGCACCATTGATTTCAGTTCTGCTTGGGCGGCTTCTTCTGGTACCACAGGCTCTTAGTCACGTGCCACCTTCTGAAATGGCTGAATATTGACCAATCCTTTTTGATACAGTGTTTGTTTATTCCAGCCAATGTTTCCTGCATTATTCAATATGTTGCCATTGAAATCCTTCAATAAGGTAACACAAGCTTTGAGTTTTTTTCTCTTCACTTCTTTCAGGTTGAAAACTATAGAGTTTGTTCTTCCCGGTTGGTTTTCTAACTCCAAGTCTTGGCACCTTTCATTATAATACTTTATTTTGTCTTTTTGTGGTGCCCTTTGACATTTTCTGTTCTGCTTTGTAACTTCATAATTTCTTACCATTTATTTTGCTTGTTTGTTTTTCTTTTCGTTTTATTCTTTTTTTTTTTTACATTTGCTGTGCTCAAGAGCAAGTCTCAGAGTCCCTTCTGACATCGTTTTGGTCTTTCTGTTCTTCTGTGTCTTTTGTGACCTGTTCCTATCAGCTTGCACAATGTTACTGAAGTCGTCCCACAGTGCATCTGCCCTTCACTCCTCAGCGCTCAGTGCATCAATTCTACTCTTGATGGGGTCTCTAAATTCAGGTGGGATATATTTGAAGTGGTATTTGACTCTTGTGTATTGGCTTGAATGTTCTTTGTCTTCCATTTGAACTTGTTTTTCCCTCAGTGGCCTTTGGCTTTGTTCTCTCTAATGATCTCGAGCTTCTCGCCTCTTTTTCTACACGTGCAGTCTGCTCTGCTCCTGAGTGCTCCACCTGTGCAGTCTGCTCGGCTCCTGAGTGCTCCACCTGTGCAGTCTGCTCGGCTCCTGAGTGCTCCACCTGTGCAGTCTGCTCTGCTCCTGAGTGCTCCACCTGTGCAGTCTGCTC
>NW_022103899.1:38620099-38626311 GCF_000313985.2 Echinops telfairi | reverse complement strand
GGCTCCTGAGTGCTCCACTGTGGAGGCGCACGGTTCTACCAAAATTTCAAACCACCCTCGCTGTCGTCAAGTCTATTTTAACTCACAGACCTGCAGACAGAGCTGTAGTGCCCTAAGGGTTCCCAGGACTGTAAATCTTTATGAGAGTAGAAAGTCTCAGCTTTCCCCCTGGAGTTGCTAATGGTTTCAAACTGTTGACCTTAGAGTTAGCAACCCAATGCGTAACTCATTATGCTGCCAGGGTTACTCTGAACAATTACCATTATGATCATGCTTTCCTATAGCTGTGGAACAACAGCGTTTGTGATGAATACATTATTATCCTTGCAAACTTCTGGAATGCTCACTTTGTTTCTGCCAGCAATGTGATCTTTCCCAACTACTGATCCTTCCTCTTTGCTTCCATTGTTTTCATCACCAGTAATTAGCAATGCCTCTTAAATGCATATTTGATCAATTTTGGACTGCAACATTTGGTAGAATTTTTCATTCTCTTCATCTTGCTCTTAATGTTTGGTGCGTGGATATTATCACTGACAGCAATGTACTTCAACACAGATCTTGAAATGTTTTTTTTTGTCTTTTTGATGGATGAATGTAACACCTTTGCTCCTCAACTTGACATTCCATGCATAGTAAAGCATATAATTACCTGATTCAAAACAGCCAGTCTCGGTCCACTGAGGCACTTTAGTGTGACTAATTGACACCTGTGTAGTGGCCCTTTAAAGGGTACAGTGTTTTTCAGTATATTCAGAGGGTTGTGAAACCATCTCCATAATCAATTTTAAAACATTCAATTATCCTCAAAAGAAACCCGGCCCATATGTAGTCATTCCCCATTCCACCCAAAGTCACTCGCATTTTCTATATTTATGGATTGGCCTATTTTGGACATTCCATAACAATGAAACCATACACAACAGAGCCACTTGTGCCTGGCTCTTTTACATAGTATATGACTTTAAAGTTCATCCATATTGCAATAACTATCTGTACTGCATTCCTTTTAAATAACATGTCGCTAGATGGATATGTCAAGTTTTAGTGTATAATCCTTGGTTGATGATATTGATAAGTATTGTTTTAGTTTCTACTTTTGGGTCTTATAACTACTGCTGCTGTGAATGTATGCACATTTTTGTGATTCACTTAGTTTTAACAGAAATCGTATTGGCATAATGGATTACACATTGGTATGGTAAGCACAGACAAAGATGAGGCTTTGTAAAGATTAACATTTTCAGTTTCATCAACATACGCTGCCCTATAGGGTCGCTGTGGATCAGAATCAACGTGGGGCTGTGTGTGTTTTATATATGCAGTTGTTAAATGTATGGATTCAGGAGTTAGACGGTTTCTGTGTAAATTCTGCAACTTACTAGTTTATGTAACTTACTGGCTTTGGGTCTTTGTCTTCTTTGTGCCTTCCGTTTTTCAACTTGAAAAGGGATGGAATAACAGTATATACCTCACAGGTGTGCTGGAGTGAAGTCTCTTCTTTTTTTTTTTATTAACTTTTATTGGGGGCTCTTACATCTCTTATCACAATCCATACATTCCTCCAGTGCATCAAGCACATTTGCACATATACCCCCATCATCATTTTCAAAGCATTCTCTTCCCACTTGAGCCCCTGATGTCCACTCCCCATTTCTTCCCCCTCCCTCCCCTGCCCACTCTCCCTCACAAACCCTTCATAAGTTATAGATTATTTTTTCCAGATCTAACATTGTCCTCCATCACCCCTCACCCATTTTTCCATTATTCGTCCCCCTGGGAGGGGGTTCTAGATTGATGTGATCAGTCCCCACTTTCTCCCCCCACCCTCCCTTAATCCCCCTGGTATCGCTACTCTCACTGTTGGCCCTGAGGGGTGTATCTGTCCTGGATTCCTGTGTTGCAGGCTCTTATCTGTAGCAGTGTGCATGCTCTGGTCTAATCCACTTTGTAAGGTAGAATTGAGGTCATGATAGTGGGGTGAAGGAAGCACCAAAGAGCTGGAGGAAAGTTGTGTGTTTCATCGGTGCTATCCTGCACCCTGACTGGCTCATCTCTTCCCTGTGACCCCTCTGTGAGGGGATGTCCAATTGTCTACAGACGGGCATTGGGTCTCCACTCCATGCCCCCCACCCATCCATTCACCTTGGATATGCTTTTATTCTGGGTCTTAGATGCCTGATACCTGATCCCATTGACACCTCATGATCACATAGGCTGGTGTGTTTCTTCCATGTCGGATTTGTTGCTTCTCAGCTAGATGGCTGCTTGTTTGGACTCTTCTACCCAAGTCTCTGTAATTCCCACCAAATGGTTGGGTGAGACTGTACAAAGGGCATGTGTACCAGTATAGAAGAGATTGGTCTTTATTACCTTGCCCTTGGCTATGAGGATGAGGCATCTTTGAAACAGCAGCAGGGAAAGAAAGCCCAGGACCATTTCGGAGAGCACATTGGAGACCGGTCTGACGTGGCAGAGGCCACGTGCACCAGACGCATCAGAGGCTGTGGAACAGGGCTCAAAAGAGTCAGGCTGAGACTCTGGGATCCCTTCTCCTCATCCGGCCCAAGATTATGGAACAGAGGGCCACATTGGCAAGCAGACTGGCTTCCTGGTTCTTGGAGGCAAAGGCCAAATGACCACGTGTTTGTGAGAATGAGAATTGGGGAGACTTGGCTACCATATTGCTGAGAGGCTGAGAACCAGAGAGAGAGACTTAGCTGCTGGCTGAGGAGACCAATAACCGTTTCCTAACTGCTTGCTGATCCTAATTTGGAGTAAACCATTAGCATCCCCAAGAGCCCCCTTACTGTCTGTGAGTTCTTTATAACCATTGCAACGGCTGATCAAACCTGGATATATGTAGAGTGGTGTGGGACGAACAGCTGGTATCAGAATAGGTAATAAAGCATGGACTCTTCTCTGACTCTTGCCTCCTGGAAGTAGGGCAACAAGATGTAAGATATGTCCACTTCCATTGTCTTCACCACAATATGATGACTGTTAAATAAGTTCACTTAGATAAAGTCATTCCTGGAACATAGTAACTCCTCTATGGATCCTATTCATATGAAGAGTTATGTGATATTAAATAAATTACACGTAAAGATTCAGATCAAGCACAACTGATTCTTGAAAAGTTAACTTACGGAATTCCTATTGTGTGCAGTAGACATTAGTCACTACTTTATAGAAAACCTTTGTTAAAGTTAATCCAGCGGCTTATTTACAGGAAGATAGGCTAGGGGGTTGTCTACTTTATTTGGATTGCTCACCTGGACAATGTTGAAAACTAGAACCTGGAAAAGGATTCCTTTCATTATATCTTTTTGTGATATATCATATTTTGCACATCCTTACTTAATTATGACTATATTAAAGAAACTTGCTGAGGAATGAATTGTGTATAGGAGTCTCTAAGTTTACTCATGTAAAATAAGATCAGTAATGTCAACTATATTTCATAAGAGGGGTATGAAGTCTGTGAATGGACACAGAGGATGGACAACTGAAAAGTGAGTGACGGGAGATATTGGTCAGTATAAGACATGAAAAATAATAACAATTTGTAAATTATCAAGGGTTCATGAGGGAAGGAGGGCAGGGGAGGGAGGAAGGGAGCGAACAACATGAGGAGCTTACACCAAGGTCTCAGGTAGAAAGCAAATGTTTTGAAAATGATGGCAACAAATGTACAAATGTGCTTGACACAATGGATGCATGTATAGATTGTGATACAAGCTGTATAAGCCCCCAATGAAATGAATTTTTTTAAAAGAAAAGTATTCAACTCTGTGGATCATAAGAAATTATGGATAACATTGTAAAAAGGAGAATTCCAAAACACTTCATTGTGCTTATGTGCAACATGTACATAGACCCAGAGGAACTTATTTGAACAAAAAGAGGATGCTGCACAGTTTAAAATGAAAAAAGGTGAGCATTAGGATTATGCATTTTAGGATTGTATACTTTCACCACACTTATTCAATCTGTAAACTGAGCACACATTTTGAGACAGTGGAGGAGTATATTTAGAAGGACATGGCATCAGCATTTGAGAAAGATTCATTAATAACCTACGATATGCAGATGACATAACATGGCTTGCTGAAAGCAGAGAGAACTTGAAACACTTACTGCTAAGGTCAAACATTAAAGCCTTCAGTATGGATAATGCCTCCAAAAAACTTAGTACTCATGAATGGATCAATATCACGATAAGCAAATGAAAAATTATGTTCTCTAGGATTTCATTTTAGTTGGATCCATAAGTAAAGCTTCTAGACTAAGAGTACACCGTGAAGAAGGAACAAATGGTCCATTTCTGAGGAATTATCCACTGAGAATCTTATGGATATCAGCAAAACATTACCAGCTGTAGTGCCAGAAGATGAGTCCCTCAGGTTTAAAGGGACTCCATATATGATTGAGGAAGAGCTGCCTTTTCAAAGCAGAGTCAACCATAATGACATGGTTGGAGGAACACCTCCGGGACCTTCATTGCTTAGTGGGGCACTACTCAAAAGGAGCAGCATCTGTAAACAAATATTAATAACTACAACTTTCAATGTAGGAAATATGAATCTAGAAAAATTGACTGTTTGCCAAAAGAAATGTAACATGGAATGCTCTATATACAACGTGTTTGTGAATTGAAGTGGACTGGTGTTGGCCGTTTCATTCAGAGAATCATGGTTTACTCTGGCAGTGATGACAGATTCAAGAGGAATGGTGTTGTGTTCATCATCAAGATCTATCTTGAAATACATTGTTGTCTGTGATAGGATAATGTGTATCTACAGACAAGGAAATCCAATCAATACAACTATTAGTCAAATTTACATCAACCATTAAGGCTAATACTGAAGAAATTGAAGAATTCTACTAATTTCTTCAGTCTGAAATTGACCAAACATGCACTCAAGGTGCATTGATAATTATTGGCAATTTGAATGCAAACATTGGAAACAAGAAAGAATAGTAGTTGGTGAACGAACTAAAACTGGAGAATGCATGATAGAATTCAAGACCAATGTCTTTTTCACCACAAATACCCTTTTGTAACAACATAAGTGGTGACTACACATGTGGACTTCTCCAGATGGAATGCAGAAATAAAACGGACTACAACTATGGGTATTGACAACAGAGACACTTAATATCAGCAGCCAAAATGAGGCCAAACGATGACTGTGGACCAGATCATTAATTGCTCACGTGTAAGTTCTGATTGAAGCTAAAGAAAGCTAAAACAAGCCAAAATATGACCTTGAAAATAGCCCACTTGAATTCTGAGAGCATCTCAAGAATAGATTTCATTCATTGTACACTAATGACAGGAGACATGGCAAGCTGTGTGTGAGAGGTTTATTGTGCCAACCTGGCCATTGAACACATGTGGAATTCATTGAAGGGTGGAGAGATAAATGGCTTGGCAAGCCTCGCCTTTCTTGTCTCTTGCTCTTGGATGATCGGACCAGTGTGCAGCTGCCTTAGCTGGTTCTCTGCCTCAACTTGCAAGCTGCACTATCTGTGGGACACCTAGCCCGTGGACTGTGTCACTGTAGTTTGAGGTTCCTTCAAGACCTGCTTTGCCACGCTCCTAGAGTATACATCGCTTGAGCTGGGGACTTTCAGATCCTGTCATCTGGCTGACTGTTGGTGACCTGCCTCCTTGTTTGCTGCCTGTGGCCAGATTGCCTGAATTGCTCTACAAAGGACTCAGCTGTCTGCTTCCTTGACTTACACCCGGCGGCCCTCAAGACTTGAAGGACTGCTAGTGTGTTAGCTGTCTCATGGAAGTGAGTTGCACTGAGCCATTTGTACTGCTCTATAGCTAATTAACTTTATTTCATATACATATATATAAAATCATAAGTGTCCTGGTTTTGTTTCTCTAGAGAATCCTGTCTAACATACTGTGAGATGACATCAAGAACATGTGTGAAGGCAGAAAACCGTCACTAAAAAGGATAGGAAAGAACAAAAGGATCAAAAATTATGTTAGAAGAGACTCAAACTTGTTTTTTAATCGTAGAGTAGCTAAGGCAAATGGAAGAAATGCTGACATAAAAGAACTGACCGGAAAATTTCAGAAGGCAGCTCAAGAATACAAAGTAAATATTATAATGAAATATGCTCAAACCTGGAGTTAGCAAATCAAAAACGAAGAACACACTCATCACATCTTAAGTTGAAAGAACTAAATT
>NW_022103899.1:38607250-38619333 GCF_000313985.2 Echinops telfairi | reverse complement strand
TCCTCCAGCTCCAGGATTCCAGGTAGCTCCTTGTGTCTTGTCAGCAGGAAGATGAAGCAGAGAGTCTGTATGTATCTGGTCTTCAGTGAGCTATTTATCTCCATTGCACCTCCAAATGAGGTCATTAAGCTGTGACCTGATTGACAGGCTAGACTCCACCCCTTCACAAGTTGACACCAGATTATGTAACTACCCCACTGGACACATGACAGGAAGAGATCTATATTTGTGCCCGTGCCAAAGAAAGATGACACAACAAAATACACAAATTGTAGAACAATATCAGTAATATCACAGGCAAATAAAATTTTGCTGGAGATAATTTGTAGTACTTGGGAATTATGTCACATTAGGAAAATCTGCTGCACAAGACCCCTTGAGCATATTGAGAAGCAAGGATGCTACTTTGAGGAATATGGTGTGCCCAACCCAAACCATGCTATTTTCCATTACCTAATAGGCATGTGAAAGTTGGACATTGAATAAGGAAGATTAAAAAAGAATTGTGGTGCTGGAGAAGAATATTGAAAGTACTATGGATTAAAAGGACCAAAAAAAAATCTGTCTTGGAAGAAGTATGACCAGAGAGTTGTTTAACAGAGTTCTTTAAAACTACATCTTACATACTTTGGGCATTGTGTCAGGAGAGACCAGTCCCTGGAAAAGGATATTGTGCTTGGTAAAGTGGAGGGGGTTTGACAAGGAGGAAGGTCCTCAAGGAGACGGATTGACATAGTGGTTACAACAATAATCAGGCATGAGAACAATTGTGGGGCTGGTGCAGGACCGTGCAGTGTTTCATTCTGTTGTTCATAGGGTAGCTATGGATAGGAACCGACTTGATGGCACCTAACAACAATAACAACAATATGGATTCTGTCAGCTAGACGCTCCTGGATAGCAATGGAATTAAACTTGTCAATCAAATCACAGACTGATGACACCTCCTTGATATCATAAGCCTTGCACATGAAAGTGAGGGACGCTGGGAATTGCTTCTCTGCTCCTCTGCCATGCCTACTATAACTCTACCTGCATCAAAGGGTGGCCTGAAGTGTGCCCCCAATCCTGAGAGCTGCCAGAACTCTGCCATGTTTCCACCGATCTAGGATCACACAACTCTGTACCCACCAGTCTGTGATCTTCCTGTTTCCTGATTTCCCATTTGCCTCACGGGCATGTGGTTATGTGAGTCTGAAGAGGGACTTACGGACTGGCATTGGACTTATGATCTTGAGTTGGACTGGGCTGGGATGCCTTATATTGATATAAGATTACCTGTTGATATAAAATTATTCTTCATACATATATGAATGCCATTGGATTTGTTTCTTTAGACAACCCTGCTTAACAACAATGATTGCAGCAGTCTATTGACAGGGAGCGGCCAGAAATTTAGGTCAGATTTAGAAGAGGATGTGGAAGAAGTGATGTCATTGTTGGTGTCAGATGGCTCTTGTCTGAGAGCAGAGAAAACCAGAAAAATGTTTACCTCCATTTGATCTCAGTTGTACATGTGTACATGAGAGATCAATTTCTGGACAAGGAAAACCAAAAAGGATGCTCAACAAATAAGAATAACTTCAAGGAGATGGTTTGATACAATTGCTGCAAAAGGAAGCATTCTGAGGATGGCAGAGGACTAGGTAGTGTTTCCTTCTGTTGTATTAGGGTAGCAGTTCTCAACCTGTGGGTCACGACCCCTTTGGGGGGTCCAAAGACCCTTTCACAGAAGTCACCCAATTCATAACAATAGCAAAACGACAGTTATGAAGTAGCAACAAAAATAAGTTTATGGTTGGGGGGTCACCACAACATGAGGAACTGTAGTAAAGGGTCATGGCATTAGGAAGTTTGAGAACCACTGTATTAGGGGCACTCTGTGTCAGAACTGGATCGCACCCAACAATAACCAAAAGCCTTTGACAAAACACCATGCAAACTCTCTGCCTAACACACACACATGCTCAGCTTCCCCTGGAGACTCCTGGCTTCATTTTTTCTTGTTCTCTCTAAATTACCTATGAGCTCTTTAAGGTACATGGTAATTCTAGATCCACATCTGTAACCTTTACATACTGCAAGATTCAAAGGGGTGCTCAGAGGGCAGGGATGGAACCGAGTGTCAGCAAAAGGTTTCCAGGTAATTTGAAATTGAAAATATTTTCACTGAAATTCAGCATTTGACTAAGTAGTTGATAGACTTCCTTGTTTTCCTGGGAGTTTGTGGACAGTTCAGAATGCTGAAATCATGAGTTGGAAACAAAGGCTTGATTTCCAAACTATGGTCACTTGAGAATTCCATTTGAGTGGTTTCCATCCAAAAAATCGCTGGAAAGGTCAGTATTTTTTTTTAACCTAAGTAAAGTGGAGCTATGCCCAATTTAATGATGACAGCGAATTAAAAGAAATGTCAAGTATTTTTGAAGGTCTTGACATTTTGCATGAGTCAAAAGAGAGTGAAAGGCTTATATTTCAAAGCAAAAGATCAGTTTATAGATAACAATTATATAAGAATATATACACAGAGAGAAACATATTTGTACATAAGCCTTTCTAAAAAGAATTGAAAGGAAATTATTGATAATGCATTAAGTGTGATAGATAGATAACTGCTTGTTGGAAAGATTTCTTCTTTCTTCAACTTCCCTCAGCCTTTCTGAAATAAGGAAAAGTCCGAAAGGTCATTCCATAATATTTCTCAACGACAAGGAAGAGAGGATGACCTGTGGGTTATAAATCCAACCTGGAATTGATCTACATCTTGGCAGTGTCAAGAGTTTGGACCAATGTTCTTCAGACAAAGCAAACAAACAAATAAAACCCAAGTCTTTTATCTCTCTTGTGTGGAGCCCTGGCTGCTTAAACATTGGGCTGCTAACCACAAGGTCGATGAGACAAGCCCCGGGTCACTCCCAGGAGAATGCGGAGGCTGTCTGCTCCTATAGAGATGTACGGTCTCAGAAACTCAGAGGAACACTTCTACTTTGTCCTCCAGGGTCATTAGGAGGCAGAACTAAATTGTTGGCAGTGGATTAAATATCTCTCTTCCAGTTCAAGAGGAACTAGAAGTTGCTGAATGAAAATTCACGGTGAGATGGAGAGAAAGAATACCAGGCTTTGGGTTGGGTGGTAAAGCAGAATAAATCTACAGATAGGAAATCATCGCATGTGTTTGGCTTTAATATAAAAGAATATAACTTAAATGTTAGAAAATGTTTATTTTGGAAAATAGTTTTACAATATTACTATCTTTAGTCACTAAAGTAATTTATCAAAGAATATGTAAACATATCCTAGAATTTTATGCTGTTTCACTCTCATACAATTTAATTATATATAGTCATACAATTTAATTATATATAGTCATACGATTTAATTATATTGTGTTTCACTCTCAAAACTCTACTGGTTTGGCAGTTTGGGTATCCTAAAGGGACACTAATTGTGCTCCTTTCAAAGCTCTTTTGTGT
The DNA here is from genome assembly GCF_000313985.2 of Echinops telfairi. Classification (NCBI taxonomy): domain Eukaryota; kingdom Metazoa; phylum Chordata; class Mammalia; order Afrosoricida; family Tenrecidae; genus Echinops; species Echinops telfairi. Next base: position 38,615,860 of record NW_022103899.1, on the reverse strand, counting down.
TTTGGAAAAAATAAGTCTGAACGGGTAAGATCAGGCCTTTGGGATAGATCTTTCGGCTAGGTGAGGTAAGGTTTACCGATGGAATACTCTTAAGACAGTCCTGCGAAGACTGATCTGGTGAATGGCCCTGATGGGACTAAAACAGAATTCCCCGCTGAAAACACAAGCAGATCTGTCTTGGAAGAACTGTGGTCAGAGTGCTCCATAGAGGCAAAGATGGCAGCACTTCATCTAGCATATTGCTGACATGTCAGCATAAACAAGGCCCTGGAAAGTGACGTCATGTTTGGTAAAGTAGAGGGGCAGCGAAGACAATGAGGAAGTCTCTCTAGGATGTGGATAGACATGATGGCTGCAACAGTGGGCTCAAGTACAGTGGGTTAGTCTGGGTACTTTAGAGAAACCCATGCATAAGAGAGTTTTATATAAAGGTTAAGGGCGCATCAGGAAAACATCCCAACCCAGTGTTACTCAAACCCACAAGTCCAACATAACCCATATGTCCAACACCAATCCACAAAGTCCTCCTCCATCTCACAAAACAGATTCAATGATGGCGAGTGCAGGAGGAAAGCCGAGTCAGGGAACGTGTAAACATCTCAGCACTCACAGAGGTCTACACATAGGCGCTCCAGCACCAGGGCTGCGTCAGGATAGGTCCATGTGGCTTCTCCTCTCAGGGATGTATTTCAGGAAGTGAGCCTTGCCAGCTGAAGCAGGGAACTGGCTAAGGCAGCTGCACCCTGGTCTGACCATCAGAAAGCAAGAGACCCGAGAACTAGAACGGTGAGGCTCACTGAGCCATTTATCCCTCCGCCTTTCAATTAACCCCACATGTGTTTATTGGCCAGGTTGGCACAATAATCTAACTACCTCATCCAGGAACCATTGTGAGGATGCTCAGAAAGAACTGTGCAGGGTTTCTTTCTGTTGTGCACAGGGGCCCTATGGGTGGGAACTGACTTGATGGCACCTCACAACAACAAATTTTGTAAACTTTTTCTCACAAATGTGGTGCCCAATTTTCTTAACACTTCTTCATAACAAGCCTCCATAGTTATCTTGTGTCCTTTGACAAAATTTATCATGATTACCCCTTTGAGATTCCCAGAACAGTCACCGTAACCTTCTGAACTGCCCTCTCTTCCTTGAACACTTGCCCCAGAAGATCTCCTCAGAGGCTCTTGTTTTGAATGGATCTTTTTAAGGCACCCCAAGAAGATGAAGACAACTACATTGCAGAGAACACTTGTCTAAGCCATCCCCTGACCACAGACACATGCTAAAACACATTTTCTTTGGATTAAACTCATATGAACTGGGACTCTGTTGGCAATAGATTGTATCCAATCCAGTATATGTTGACTAACTAAACACGATGGTATATAAGAGTAATTCTTGGTGCATACTCATATAATTTAATCAATTCCTTATTTATATTTGTCTATAACAATGGATTAACATGTTAGTTTCCAATAAGCTATTCTTTTTCATACTTACATAAAATTAAGTGGAATTGTCCAAGTTGTATTTGGTTAATATATCTAAAAATGCTAATATTAGTAATATACTATTCTCTGTAAAATATAATATTTTCATAAAGAAAATAATTTCTTTTATGGATCTTAAGGTGCCTTGTTAACTTAGAGAAAATTTTGCGAGATGGAAGATATTATCATTTATGGTTCTTATTTTTAAAATGTAAAAATATTTTAATAATTTATTTTCTTAGATATTCTCATTTCACTCAGCTCCTAGCTCCTTTATTCAGCATATATTTTTATAAAGTAAAGCTTGATACATAATTTTTAAGTTTTTTGTAATTCTCTTCATTGCTTTGTGACTCTTTTAAATAGTCTCCAAATTTAGAAGCTCTAAAATCACAAGCCTTCTAATTTTCATTCTATTTCACTAGGCATTTGTGATAGTTACATGATTTCATGTCAACTTGATATGTAAAGTGTAGGAGTTGGGGTTATCCTCTCATTCAGGTCACAGCTTGAGGACTCATTTGGAAGCAGGACCAAGAAAAATGGTTTGACAGAGGCCAACGCCTCTCGCTCTCTGCCTTCACCTTCCTGTTGACAAGTCATGCAGAGACTTGCTGAGACCTGCAAAACCCCCTTTCTCTGCTTCACCTTCCTGCTGACAAGTCACATAGAGGTATGCTGAGACCTCTAATATCCCTGAGATGCTTCCACTGGCACTGGATCCACAAGACTTTGCATCTACTGGCTTGTGATCTTTTTGCATTCTGCATCATTTCATATGGCTGTGTGAATCTGAAGAGAGATACATGGACTAGTATCAGACGTATGGGCTAATATTGTACTTATGGACTTGATCTGGATTAGGCTGGGACGTTTCCTTAATATACAGTTACTCTTTGATATGAAGTTCTCTCTCATACATATATGAGTGTTTCTGGATTTGTTTCTTTAGTCAACCCAGCCTACACAGCACTATAAATTATTCCCACCAATCAAGATGTTCAGAAGTATAATTGTTGAATCTCAAAATGAAATTGGGTAAGCTGTTCTATTTCCCATCATTCATTTGTTTAATTCCCCCCTTTATGGGGACAGACGTAGATGGTTTGTTTGCAAGCTCTGTTTTAAATTAGTGATTTGCCAAATACTTGCAAACTTAATCTTTTAGAGGCTCCTATTTGCTATTGCTTTGTTAAAGATTCATCTCTGATTTTGAATGAAATGAAACAAAAATTTATAAGACTTTTTTTGTTTATTTGTTTGCTTGTTTGTTTTAAGTATAATATCATAGCAAGAGAGTTTGATTGATTCATAAAGTAACGCCTGAGAGCTTCAAACCCATCCAAAATTTGATTGCTGGTTGTTGGTCGGGAAAGAGTGTGCACTATTTTGATAAATCATTATATTTGTTTATTTTTTCAATTTATATTTGATTTAAAATTCTTAAATATTCAAAATTTATTCATTTTTAAAATTCAACATTAGCTTGAATTCAATTTAATAGTTACTGTAAGACAACACAAACTAAGTTACTGTAAGACAACACAAACACAAACTGTAAGACAACACAAACTAAGACAACACAAACAAAGTAAGTTCATAGTTACTGTAAGACCACACAACACCTCTGTGTCAGTACATCTCGTCAAGGGTCTTCTTCTTCTTCACTGATCTGCTGACCAAGCATGGTGTTCTTTTCTAAGGACTGAGCTCTCCTGACAACATGTCCAAAGTACGCGAGACAGTGTCTCCCCAGCCTCACTTCTAAGGAACATCCGGTTTTACTTCCTTCAAAATAAATTATTTTGTTCTTCTGGCTGTCCGTAGTAATTTTAATATTCTTCACCAATGCCATAGTTCAAGCACATTAATTCTTGTCCAGTCTTTTTTAAATTAATTGTTCCATTTTCACATGTATGTGATGTCTACATTGCAGTTGAAAATGCATAGAAATACTACAGCTTGGTTCAAGAGCACCATAGTCCTCAAAACAGCATTGTGACTCTTCATGCTAAAGAGGCCTTGTGCAACAGATTTGACCAATGTGCTCCATCATGCGATTACTTAATTGCTACTTCCCTGGGCATAGATTCTGGATCCAAGCAAAAGGAAATACTTGAGATATTAAATATTTTTTCCACTTATCATGATGATACTTATTGATCCAGTTATGAGGACATTTGTCTTCTTCTTAAGTTTTGGGGGTGTTACACCTTGACGGTTGTCATTGTTGGTCTTCATCAGTGAGCACATCACATCTTCTTCACGTTGAGTTAGCAAGCTTATGACACTGGCATATTTCAGATTGTTCAAACCTTACTCCAGCATCTTGAGCTATTTGCTCAGTACCCAGTGGAATAGGGATCGTGAAAGCATATAACGCTGATGCTTACCTTGCCTGGTTCTAAACCACACAGTGTCCCCTTGATCTGTTCAAACAACTGCCACTTGATTTATATACAGGTTCCACATGAGCACAATTCAATGGGTCTCGGATTCCTATTTTTCCCAGTGTTAGTCATAGTTTGTTATGGCCCACACAGTTGAATTTCTTTGCAGAACCAATAAAACACATGTAAACATCTTTCTCGTATTCTCTGATTTCAGCCAAGATTGAGCTGATATCAGCTGTGAGATCCTTCATTTCGAGATTTCTTCTGAATCCAGCATGGAATTCTGGCAGCTCTGTGTTAATGAACTGCTGCAGCTGTTTGTAATTATCTTCAGAACATTTTTTGCTAGCGTATGCTATTAGCGATATTGCATGGTAATTTCTGAAGTATTCAGGTCACCTTTCTTTGGAATGAGCACAAATAGAGATCTCTTTTGGTTGGTTGGTCAGGAAGCTGTTTTCCAAAGGTTTTGGTATCTAGACTAGTGAGGGCTTCTAGCACTGCAGCCAGTTTGTTGGAACATTTCAGTTGGTATTTTGTCAATAGATAGAGATTTATTTTTCAACCATGTCTTCAGCGCAGCTTAAGCTTCTTCCCTCAAAACCATCAGTTCTTGATCATACGCTACCTTTTGAAAGGACTGAATGTTGATCGATTATTTTGAGTACAGTGACACTGCATTCCTTCCATCTTCTTTTTTTTAAAAATCATTTTATTAGGGGCTCATACAACTCTTATCACAATCCATACACACATCAATTGTGTAAAGCGCATTTGTACATTCATTTCCCTCATCATCCTCAAAACATTTCCTCTCCACTTAAGCCCCCTGCATTAGGTCCTCATTTTTCCCCTCCCTCCCCGCTCCCCCCTCCCTCATGAGCCCTTGATAGTTTATAAATTGGTATTTGTCATATCTTGCCCTGTCCGACGTCTCCCTTCACCTACTTTTTGGTTGTCTGTCCCCCAGGGAGGAGGTCTCATATAGTTCCTTGTAATCGGTTCCCTCTTTCCTACCCACTCTCCCTCTACCCTTCCATCTTCTTTTGATTCTTCCTGCATCATTTAATATTTCCCCATATAATCCATCAATACTGCAACTCAAAGATTGGATATTTTCTACAATTCTCTCAACTTGAAATATGTTTTGTGCTTCTTTTTTTGGTTGTCGAACTCCGAGCGTTTTCACGTTTTATTATAATGCTTTATTTCATCTTCTTGTGCTGCCCTTGGAAATTTTCTGTTCAGCTCTTTCACGTCCTCATTTGTTCCATGTATTTTACCTACTCTACATTCAAGAGCAAGTTTTACTCTTTGCTGACATCCCCTTTGGTCGTCTCTGTTTCCTGTCTCTTTAATGACCATTTACTTTATATATATAATGGTCTTGATGTTACCCCACAGCTCATACGTCCTTCAGTCGTTAGTGTTCAGTGCATCAAATATGATATTGAGGTGTCTCTAAATTCAGGCGGGATATATCCAAGGTCAAATTTTGGTCCTCAGGAACTTGTTATACTTCTCTTCAGCTTCAAGGTAAACTTTCATCTGAGTAATTGATGGTCTTTTCCAGAGTTGGTGCCTGGCATTTGGCTGGCTGGTGGTCTTGAATCTTTCTATTGTCTATTCCAACCAATGTACACAATTTGATTCCTGTGCGTTCCATCTGGTAAAGCCCGCATGCTTTTACCGTGTCCATTGTTGAAAAGTGCAATTTGCAATAAGGAAATAATTGTTTTACAAAATTCTGTGAATGATCTCCAGCTTTTAGAAGCTTTGCTGAAACCTGATGAACTTTGGAGTCTGTCAGATATGGGCTGAATCCTATTTGTAACCTAGATTTGTAAATTATATCATCTAAATATATAAATTAATATTTGGAAGGTTTAATTTTTTAAATTTCAGTTACATGTGAGATAAAATTTTCATGGAAAATGTGATTTTATTAGACATAATTGAAATGCTTTGTTTCCAATTGGTGGGTATAAAATAATGTTACATTTATTTATTTGGTTTGACATAAATTTGAGCTACTTAAATCTTTTTCTTTTTTACTTTAGAGTGATAGTTACTCTAGTGACTATTAAGAAAATAATGTTTATTATCTCCAGTTCTGTCATTATTTTTAGAGCTTTGATGTTTGAATCAAAAATTAGCTTTTATTTTGAACAATGTTACAAATACACATTTTAAAAAGCCACCACATTCTGAAATTTTTTTCCTTATCTTAGCAATTTACTTATGACCATCACTGAAAGGATTTTGCTTTCCTGTTGAGATAGCATGCTTTTGAAATGTTGAATATTGGTAAAACAGAATTCTATACAACTTAATGAGTGTGGCAGTAAGTGGTCTGATCAAAGATATATGTGAGTTTACGTGTGTGTATAAATACGATAACAGCAACTTACTGTAATTGAGTCAATTCAGACTCAAAATGACCTTGTAGGACAGATTAGAGCTGGCCTTTGGGGCTTTTGACACTTTAAACCTGATGGAAGCAGGCAGTCTCCTTTTTCTTCCAAGAAGCAACTGGTAGGTTTGAACTGTTGACCTGGTAATTTACAGCCCGATGCATAATGCACTTTGCTACCATGGTTCCACACAGGTAGATAGATACTTACAGGTAGAATCAATGCATCTGAATTATGGTACTTGTGAAGAATATTGAAAGTATCATGGACTGCCAAAAGAACAACCAAATTTCTCTTGGAAGAAATGCAGCCAGAATGCTCTCTAGAGGCAAGGTTGGCCTTTGGACGTATCAAGAGAGATCAGTCTCTAGAGAAGGCCATCGTGCTTGGTAAAGTAGAGGAACAATGAAAATAGAGGAAGAACCTGGACCAGATGGATTAAAACCATGCCTGCATCAATTGACTCAAACCTAAGAACACAATTGTGAGGATGCAAAGACCAGGCACTGTTTCATTCAATGGTGCATAGGGTTGCTATGAGTCTGAACCCATTCAACAGCTGCCAACACCACTTTCTCTTTAAAAAGCTTTTTTTGTGTTAGCATTTAGAGAAAAGGTGTAAAAGCATGATGCTTTCTGTGAATTTCCTGAGAATACAGATGTAAATTTGTTCTTATGGTAGAAGTTCATAAAAAGATAGATGATATGGAACAAAGCTCAATCAAGAAAAAAAGTGACTGAAATTAAGTCTCAGTGGCAGCCTATTAAATTGCATCAGGACTGACAAGGGGGTTTTCCTGTGGTATAATAAAGTACTTCTCAGGTTTCTGTGACCTCCTGGGTGTACCTGTGCAATGAATGCAGAGAAGTCTGGGGAATGCGACAGGTCTTCATATTTGCATTCATGCCAAAGCACTGAACAGGGTGAACTTGTTGGAAAATTCCAAGGTGATTCTCCTGTCTCTGGAGCCACAGTGTTTAAGTGCTCAGCTGCTAACTGATGGGCCTGAGACTGAACCCCAGCAGTCACTCGGTGAGAAGAAGGTGTGTCCGTCTGCTTCAGCAAAGACTTACAGTCGTGGAACCCACGAGAAGCCATTCTGTTCTATGCTCGAGAGTCACTGGCGCTGGAAGCCCACTACTCTTGGTTTTGCTGCCTCTGCTACCACTGTTTCTTTGATTACGCTAACTCTCTACAATCCCAACATTTATGATTAAATAAATACTCTGAATTTATTATGGGCTCATTAATTTCTAAAAATTCATAAAATGTCTTCTGTCTGGACATAAACATTAAGCATTATCCATTTTACTGGATGACATTAACAGCAGCTACTATTAATGTTGACACTATTAATGTTGACTGTATCAAGTACTATGCTTAGCATGTTACCTCCATGGGCAGTCTCTCTCATAATCATTTTCATAACCTGTAAGGTGAACATTTTACTTCTCATCAGAAAGAGGGACATTGATGGTTAGGAAGATTGTGTCGTTTGATCAAGATCAAATAGCTGGTCTGGGTGGATTAATATATGAATCCAGTTTTCTTGGATTAATCCTTCTCTTACCCTCATCAAGCCACTCCTTTTACTCCCCAGGGAGAATTAGAATCTTTCCATTGGAAAGGACCTGAGAGATATTTAACCTAACCTAGTGATAATTCCTCTATGTAATCTCTCTTGTCTCTTCTTGAATTCTCTAAATAACTTCATCATTCTTGTCCCATTCTCAGAAAAGTCTCTGGGTAATTATATTTATTCCAAATTTACCTCCATCTGCACTGCTGTGGATAGGTCTCACTTCTTGCAGACACCATCTCCATCTGTGTAGGCCCTTGCAGAGAGGTAGAATGGTGTAGTAGCTAAGCCGCAGCCACGTGAGAATCACAGGGAAAATAATCACAGTCGTGCATGCAGCATTAACAAAGAACTCCAAACGTCCACTGCCTTCACGTCAATTCAGACTCATAGCAACCCTCTAGGACAGAGTGGAACTGACCTGGTGGGTTTCTGAGATTGTAATGGGGTGACAGAATTGGGGAGAGCAGAGACCACAGAAAGAGCAGGGGCCAGGGACTTTCTAAGGACCTTAGTCATAGAAAACTTTTGGAACTTCCATCACAGTCTGATTTCTCAACTACTTGTTGACCCATTCCATAGGAGTATCCATCTCGTAAACCTTAGAATTTTGACAATCGCTAAACTTGTATTTTATATTTAAACCAATTATTTTTTAATCATTTTATTGGAGACTCTTACAACTCATCATAATCCATACATATATCAATTGTGTCAAGCACATTTGTACATT
>NW_022103899.1:38605136-38606995 GCF_000313985.2 Echinops telfairi | reverse complement strand
GAGTCAAAAATATTTCATTTTAGTTCTCTGAATCAGTAGCAGTGGTCTATACTATTCTAAAAGGAACAACAAACTTCAGTAAATTCCTTGCTCTGTTATGAGGATATGAGTTGAGTGCCCCCATGTGGCCAAGTGGTTTAGTTACAGCCATTCTAATTTTTTTCACCTACGTTTCCTAACACGCTAATGTTTTCCAAATTTTGCAATATCAACACCAGACAAAGACACAGCAAATAAATTATGAAACCAATGGGTTCAAGTATATTTATGATAGGCTGACATTTTTCTAGGGAAAATAAAGATCTTCCCTGTCCACTCTGCCAAGTACAACCAGAGCCTGGTACTCAGCTCTCACCACAATGATGCTGTTCTGTTTCCCACAGACAGATGGCTTTTTGGGAGGGATACTCCATGTTTTCTATCATTCTTTTTGCATCTTAAATATTCATTTTTTCACAGATACCTGTCATGACTCCACTCTAAATGATTTCCTTATTTCACTGTGTTCTTTTTATTTATAGGAATTTTCAGAATTTATAACTATATGTTTGTTTGTATGTATTTTTTTGTGTTTATCCCCCCAGCTGCACTATCATATCCACTAGAGCAGAAATCCTTTGTGTTTTATAAATTTTAGGTTCATGACATGATGCCTGACATGTTATGACCAGTCATTCTGGTTTTGCTGAGTACATGAATGATTCATCTGAAGTCAATTTGTACAACTGTCCACTCGTATATAATCCTCACAAACGTGTTGCGTTTCAGTAGCCATGGTTTCTGTTATGAATCAACAAGTTGTTGTGGATTTAAATTAAACAATATATGGCTCAGAGAAATACATGCTCTGAAACATGTAACAGACTCAGCCTGGTCATGCCAAGGAAGTGATAAACTGACCACGTGATGCTCCACCATCACGGATTTGGAGCTCCCCTAAGAGCCAAGACATAGGTTCACTGGGAAGTTGTCAAATTGTCTTCTTAGTCATGATAGCAAGTGTATGAGCCACAAAGCTTTCCGTGATTTGCCTCAGTTTTCCAGGAATAAAATTATATAATCTGAAGTGATCATTTTCTTTCCAACTCTCATAACTGAACAGTTTGCACGTTAAGCATTTCTTAATAATTAAACAACAGTGACTTTCTTGAGAGTCGGGCTCCATGTCTCCAGAGATCCTACACAAAACCAGTCCCTTTAAGGCTATATCCTAATCCACTTTTCAAATACACACTGGGAATATTTTTATAATTACACTTGCCTCATCTCCAACCTTTATTTAATATGTGAACTACTAAAATCTAAAGTAGGAGAGTAAAATTCCTGCTAAGAGCATATGATTTATCTAGATAATATGTTCCCCACCCCCAAGGGACCTAGTGACTCCCTGAAAAACCAATTCACTGACAACTTATATTTATTCTTTCTTTAAGGACACAAAGATGATTTTCTGGAGGAAGGTGAAAGTAGCAAGGTAGAAGATTGATTTGTGACTATTCAAGGTAAACTACTCCCCACCCCCAGTCTTGTGTGTGTGGGGAAGCATTAGCTGAAAATGCAAATATGTGAGTATAAACTGACCCGAATATCATCCAAGGCACTTAATTTTACCACAAAAACTGCACTAAAAATGTGCTGAAAAACTCGGCTTATCCACAAGTATATGTGGAAATGGGAACAAATATACAATAACTGAAACATTCGGTGACATTTGTGAGGGTCAGAGCTCAATGAGATGACCTCATCTTTCCAGTTCTCAAAAGTTTTCTGCCATGTGGGCTTTGGAACATATCAACCTGTGTGATCACGAGGTGTTGAACGGATCACTGAAGACAAATGGGTGCATAAGCAAATGTGGC
>NW_022103899.1:38595690-38604337 GCF_000313985.2 Echinops telfairi | reverse complement strand
AAAAAAAAAAAAAAGTTTTCTGCCTTTGGCAGGATGTGGTCTTCTCACCTTTCTACCACTTTCTGGTAGTACAAAATATTTCCCTTTTCTCCTCTGGCAGATTTCCATTTGACACAGGTATTGGCTTTGACAGGTTTTACTGTGCTCTTAAAATTGGAAATTAATAATATTTTAAATATAATGTGGCCAGGAGTAAAACTACAAGGGAAGACAGTCACCTCTGAGGGGTATCCAGACACACGCCCTCATGTCATGTGGGCAGCCTGACTTCCATATGCTGGACCAAGTGGGGGGGTCTTTGCAGGTCTGTCTGTTGTTGGCAAGGCCTTTCTTTCCCAGGAGAGAGCCCTTGCTTGAAAGGATTACTCCTGGATTAGAGAACTGCTTGCCTTTTTGATTTGAGTGACATGGGAATTGCCTAATCATCACCATGCTGTCATGATAAACCTGGGCTCCTACTGCCTTCCAGTCCTCCAGCACTTCACCTAGGACACTGCACAACTTAGCTCTTCATCTTTATTCTTTATTAGACCATCGCAGGTTTACGGACAGTTACCAGGGGAATCACACCTTTGTGTCTTCTACAAGGCGTATCGTGATCCCTCATATGCAGTGTAAGCTCGGTGTCTTTCATGGAATTGTTAGGTGTGTCTCTAGTCTCTAGAACTAGTCTCACGAGGGCAAAGGCAGGGACTTAATAAGAACTTTATCTAGAGGCCTTGTTCATCTTGATGAAGTGGTTCCTTTGGGGAAAGGAGAGCTTCCATTTTGTATGGTTATTGCCCAGTAGAAATACTGTATTGTTTGTTAATTGACCTCAAATTCTGCTGGAAAATGTACCTCCTCTGTTAGCTCCAGCTCTAATTCCTGCCCTACTGCCTCCTGGTCTCTCTCTCTGTCCTTTTCTACTCTCATTTTTCTCACTTTCCAATTGCGGTCTCTAAGCAACGGTGTTTATCCCCCTCAACCCAAGTTAGCTTACCTGGTCAGCTTCACTGCATGAGCTGAAGCAAGCTGGCACCAGCACTGTGGCTTTCACAAATTGAACTTTTTTTTCCAGGGCTTTCCAGGCTTTGCACTAAGGTTGTCTGACAGCCCAAGTCAACCCCTCCTTATGTGCTGTGGTTATAAAGTCAATGTCCTCGCCTAACCCTACTTAATGAAGAATGTTCTTAGCTATCGATCTGTAACCCTGCCTCAAACTGGCTTTGGGGACAGATTCTGATCATTGTTTATATCCTTAGCACCTAGCACATTGTATACGCTGAATGCATCCAATATAATTTAGGGACAAGACCCTAACCCTTATCGTCATTCGCCTCTTTCTGTGCTTGCAACTCTTGTGTTTGTAAGCTAGTGAACTTTGGTAGCATGGGAGTTAAATACTCCACTGCTAACTGAGGGTGATTTGACCCAAAAGCTGATTCACTGAAAAGATCTGCTTCCTCCGTGATTTATAGCGTTGTAAACCCTGTAAAACCCCTATACTGTGTTCAGTAGGGTCATTATGAGTGGGATGCACTGTACTGCAACAGGTTTGAGTTGTTCTTGTGTTTGGGGCTGGGGTTTTTTGTGTGGTCTTGTTTTGCTCTGCTGTGATCCATGTGACTTCAGACAAAATTTTTCTAACTTACAGACTAACTCATTTGGGTGTTCTAAATTTAATGCTAATTTAAGCACATAAACATTAACTGACTCTGCCAGTAAGTAAATCTTTCTGGGGAATATTTGTTTCATATTAGTAATAAAATATTTCTTCTCAATGCCTTTTTCCTTCAGAATATCTATTTTCCTTTCAGGTATGCTAGTGTTTTTCATATTCAAGACATTCGCTGAGATGCTGTTAAATTAACAGGATGTTATTTCCATAAGTTTGGGTATCTGTTTATGGCTCTGTTGTAAATATTTGTTATACATTTTGATTCTCTCTGTCTTTCTCATCCTCAAACTCATTTTCTATCCTTACCTTAAGGGAAACTCTTCTTCAAATATAAGAAAGAAATATTCCATGTGTAAGGACATAACACCTAATTTGATTTTAATGATTTCCTGGGAAATATGTCCATTGTTTATTGAGAAGCTGTTAAATTGAATCTACATCAATCACACATTCCACTTCAAAGAACTTATTATCTAAAAGAAATGGCTTGCTAAAATATCGATACTGCAAACTGTGTGAAACACTCCCATCCTCCATAACTTTTTTCTATTTGTCTTTCTTTGGTGGTAATGCTGCTCTTTAAAAACCATTTGTTAGTTCTTAGAAAAAAAGTATGTGATCATTAATTTACAGAAATGACAGATTCTAAGTTGAATTTCCATGAATGATTTTGCCTGAAATGAGTGTTACATTTTCTGTAGTAGATATTATGAGTCTCCAGAACTATCTAATCATTGTCTTATCCTAAAATTTTCAGTTGGATACATCTGAATATATTTTTGCACATATGTTTTTCCAATAGTGAAATTTGGGGATTTAAACTCAGACTGAAAGCCATCTTTTCCCACCTCATCATGAATGCTTATATCCAAACACCTACTGCCATCAGGCTGATTCTGACTCATAATGACCTTATCCAGCATTTACAGGACTGTACATCTTTACAGGGGCAGGCAGCCTCATCGTTCTCCCATGAAGTTGATGGACAGCTCAATGCTTACCTCACAAAGCCATCAGGCTCCTTAGGAAGGCCACATTGGTGTTGGGTACCACTGAGTCTGCTCTGACCCATAACCACACTCTGCACAACAACACAAAACACTGCACAATCCAGTGCCATCATCATAATTGTCCCTGTGCCTGAGCCCATTGATGCAGCCACTGTATTACACCTGAAATAGTCAACCTGGAATGCTTTTAGCCATCGCTCCATTTCCTAGTGTGATGCCAGTAACAGGCGCTTCCCCCAGTAGAAAGTACATTTGAACATACAGTTTAAATCTCGGCTACAATTTCTGAATATTTGGGGATTTTCTGAAATGCATCCATGAAACCCTAAGAAGTCTTGCTCTAAATTCATATTATTGGTATCCTGAGAGAAAGGCTACATCTGACAGAGAATTTGTTGAAAACTATGTGATTCACAATTGTTTTTATGTCAGTAGCAAAAACAAAAACAAAAAAACTCAAAGGATCAGAAATAGGACCTGTTTGAAATTTATAAAAAAGAAGAAAAGAAAGAGGAGCAGCAAGAGATGCATTAACGCTACTTGTAAGGAGTTTTGACATACAGATAATACTGGACAGAAAAACTTTGTCAGTTGATCCCCGCCTCTGACGCATGCTGGATTTGATCTGATTTTCAACATTTCTTATATGTTTGTTTTTGTCCATGTTAGGGTATAACTCACATATTCGGGTATATTTCACAGGTGTTATGTGAAGGGTGGTCACCCTCTTGAACCTGTGTTATGTGCTCTTCTTGATAGCAAGTAGAATGAGGGTTGGGGGTGAGAGGTATGGGGGGGAGGGCAGAAAAAGAATGTTTGGAAACGGATTGTGGTTAGCAAACGTACAATTCTGCTTTACGTGATTGAACTATGGAATGACATAAGTATTAGCTCCCAATTAATAATAAAATATTTTTCAAAACGAGAGAAGACTGTACAGTTTTCCTGTCACCAACGCAGTAGCTGCTGTGGGTCTTAGCAATAAAAAACTGAATGAAGTGAGAAGCTATTTGTAGGTCACAAAAGAAAGTATGTAGAGCCCTTGGCATCAATGAGGCCATCTATTGACAGTATCTGAGAGAGAGAGAGAGAGAGAGAAGGAAGGTAGAGCAGTTATAAACTTTCACCCATACCAAAGCCTCCTTTTTTGTTCTTCATGCCTTACATGAGAAGGCTCATTGGATTAGCACCTGAGAGCTCAAATCACTGCACCACCAGGGTTATTCATTCAGAGCTTACTTCAATACTATATTTACATTAAGGATCCACAAATTGTATTATCAAATAACCAAATTTCAACTATTTGTTAGTTAAAAATAATTCACAAGTTACCAGGTAGCTCTTTACCTAACACTTTGGACTGCTAACTGTGAGGTCAGCAGTTTGAAACCACAGCTGCTATGGGGGAGAACGAGGAGGCTTTCTACTCCTCTAAAGAGTTACAATTTTCACACTCAGTCAACGAAGGATTGTAAATCATATAATCCAAAGTTGGAGGAGGGATGATATCAGAGCCTAAATTGTGAGGGTCTGGTTTGCAGAAGGCTATAGATGACAGTGGGAGCCCAAGATACATTTGTGGGATATACATAGGAAGTATGCCCCGTGATCTCCCTCTATCCGTCAATGAGGGATGGGCGGGAAGCGGTTTTTTGGCAGGGCGCACTGGAAAGACGGGTATAGAAGATTGCAGGGATTCACCTTCACGAACAGATGGAACTTTGTCAGTTGATCCCCGCTCTGACACTGGCTGGACCTGATCTGGTTTTCAACATTTTCTCTATTTTGTTTTGTTTTAGTTTATTCATATTAGGGTTTGTCTCAGAGGTGTTGTGTCACTGGGGGTCACCCTCTTGAAGTTGTGTTGTGTGTCTTTCTGTTTTTTGATTGATGAGTCTGTGGGGACAGCAAGTAGAATGAGGGTTTTGGGGGCGGGAGAACAGTGGGGGTGTGGTGTGGCTAAAAGGGAGGCAATGTTAAGGAGTCCAGGAAGAAATAGGATGTTTGGAGACTGATTGTGGTAGCAATGGTACAAAACTGCTTGATGTGATTGAACTATGGAATGATATATGTATTAATTCAATATATATATTGAATATATATATATATGAATGGAGGGGGCAGGGAAAAGCGTTACAGTCTCAGAAACCCACAGGGACAGTTCTCCTCTGTCCTACAGGGTCTCTATGAGTTGCATTGACACGATGGCAGTGAGGTTTTGCTACTGCATAAACTTCAACGACTTGAAAGGTGAAAATCTGAAGTCAATTTGAAGCATGTATAGTTACAGAGTTGTTGTCAGATGTTCCTGATTTTAACCAAAGGCTGTGCATCGTCCTCCATATGGAAAGGGCACTTAAGCCAGGTCCTACAGGTTGTCATGGCAACATGAGACACGAGCCACAAAAAGATCTGTGCTTGATCCTATTTGCAGTTGTCCTGGCAACATGATGATCTGACTTCATGAGCAAGGCTCACTTTGCCAGTCAAACTGGTTTTAAGATGCTTGAACTTCTAAATACAGGTGTGTGTGTGTGGGGGGGAAAGGGGTTACACACACCGATTCATAATTATATATGAATCAGAAAATTTCTTCTTATTTCAAAAATGTGCAAAAGAAAAATTAACACAATAAGTTGAAAAGTGAGACAAATACACATCAAAGTAAAAAACGACATTTGAGTGGGGGAAGTGGGGACAATAAAGACAGACAATGAGTGAAGGAAAAAGGAATTAAGCCGATAAACTAAGGAAAAAGTAAGAAAAAAGAATAAAGAGCTAATTAGTCAAAGAATTCCACTGTCTCACTGCTGCATAGGGAATGGTAAACACTGGGACCCGGAGAGAAAGCTACTATGGAAAGTGTAGGGCACCTTAACTGAACAAACCACGAGTGCCAAATTATGTTGTAACTATGTTAGTATTGATGTTGCTATCAGGAAACGCAGGTTGGTTATCCATCTAAGGTAACACCAGGATCATTTACAGGTATCTCACAAAGGAGTTTTGAAACAAATAGCTCCGAGCTAAATGGGTTTGGTAAAAACAATATATCTCTTTATCCCACAGCCCTTTCCTGCAGTGTTGCTGTGAGGTGCCTTCAGGTCAACTCTGACTCACAGGGACCCTGTGCACAGACTGAAACACCGCCCTGTCCTGTGCCATCTTCATAACCGTTGGCGTGCTTCCTGCAGCGCTGTGTCAAGCCAGCTTCCCAAGGGCCTTCCTCTTTTTAGCTGACCCTCCTCTTTTCTCAGCAATGTGGGCTGTTCTCTCAGGAGAATGTGGTGAGATGCTGAGAACGTCTTACCAGCCTCACTTCTAAAGAACATGTTGGCTGCGCTTCTTCTACAACAGATTCATTCATCTTTGGCAACACCATAACTTAGAGACATCAGTCTCTCTTCATATGCCAAAAGGACAAATGAACAAATTAAAATAACAAAACAAAACCCTGTCATAGAGTGCAATTCCAACTCAGAGTGACAGTGTTGTGCGACCTCTTTTGGTTTCCTAGACTTTAAACCTTACGCAGGCAGATCACTTATCTTCCTCCTGTGCTGACAGGTTAGTAGCTTACGGTGAAACCTGCTGTGCCATCAGGGCCCCACTCCTTCAAACACTGACCACTACAAGGGAAAGAGAAAACGCTACATCAAGCAGAGCAGCTGTCGATGTGATATTTAATATATTCCCTAAATGGTAATTAATTTAAGGCTATCCATTGACTTGTAAATGTTGCTTTAACTTCATCTCACAAGTTATATGTTCTATTTGCAAATAGAAATTTTATTAGCAAATGTTAACAGCTACTGCTTCCAACCTATGTAGATATACATATTGAAATATGAGTGGAATGATTGTTTTCTTCAAGGATATCTCACTATATTAGCCCCAAACTAGAAGCTTGGTGAGATGAAATAAAAATAAATAATGTATTATAGGTCTGTGTGTGTGCATGTGTGTGTTTATGTGTATGTTTATGTATTCCAGAGCATTCAATCCAGGCCTCTTAATTTTGGTCCTATATACAGAAGTTTCTGAGGTCTCGTGAAACATCTGAACGTAAACATCAAAGTTTTGTGTATGTGCATGTGTGTAGATGAGTATGTGAATCTTCTGGGGAGAGGATCCCAAATATTAATCAGGTACTTAAAAATTAGTTATCCTCAAAACATTACAAATCATCCACTAATGACAGTGGGATTGGGGTGGAGGATTGGTAGATAAAGTTATGAAAGGGAAAAAAGATAAATGACTACCTATTTGCACTGGAAGACAGCCAAGGAAGCCTGGTTAGATCTGGGTAGAGCTAACTAGCTTTAAGTTCTTGGTTGAGTATGTTGAGCCATACTCAAAATTTCCTGAAACAAAGAGTAAAATTCTTGGGGAAGATAATGCTCATTATTATCTGCCCCATTTAGCAGATAGGTCACTAAAGCAGACTCTTCAGGCAACATCAATGAATAAAAGAGATTTCTGGCTTCCTGGCATTTACATTTTAGCAGAAAAGAAGAAAACGTACAGATAAAGGGACAACCTATGGTGAGCTTTAACCATCTCAGCATTTTCTCAGTTTCTGCGAAGGAGGTGGTGATAGATTAATGCTAAAATGCATGAATACATGGAGAAGTCAATGAACTTAGCCAACCAATAATGTTCTTGTATTCGTACATTCTATCAAATTCCATACATTCTTGTCATCTGTGAAATGCATTTTTCATAGCTGAGATAGTTTAACCTAATTGAGTGAAAAAGTTAGTCTGGTGGATTTATATAGATATCGTTGGCCTGGTCATGTTTTAGAAAATTCATTTCAATAGAAATTTGAGAATGGTTCTTCTCCAAAATTAAAATTAAATTAAAGGGAGCATAGAAAGTTAAGCTGGAAGAAATGTTCAAATTGGCTACTTAACTTTCTCATTATATAAAGAGGAAAATTGAATTGCCAAAACCTGAAATTTTCTCCCCAAAGCATAGAAGCTGCTGGTAGCAATGCTGCAATGAGAAGTCAGTTCTCCTAATCCCCAATCTAATTTTGGTCATGCCAGGATCTGCTGGAGAAGATAACCAGTTGTTAGGAAATTTCCATTGTATTGACTTTTAAAAGGGCAAGCGTTTTATTAGGTCATTCATTTTGTTCAATGTTTGAGGTGATCTGGAGGTTTTACTTAAGTGTGTGCATTGTGAGTATGATAATGTCCTTAAAGTTTATAGCACATTGTTCTCATGGTGGCTGGAGACGTGAGAGGGATTCAGAACGCTTTTGGAAGGTTCAGCAACAATTTTCTTTTTAAGTGAACCACTGAGTGAGCCCTCAGTTGACAATGTATTGGGAAGTCTTTGTCCTTGTTTAGCATTCAAATAACCAGTGTAATTCAACTGTATGGATCCAGATTTATTTTCTTCTCCAAAGAAGAAACTGTTTGCTAGCTAACAGTTACCTTGGGTTTGAGAAACTGTATGTTAGGTAAAAATTACTATAATAGTTTAATTATACTGCAGTGCACATAGTGATATAATAAAAAACAAATCTCTCTCTTTGTTAAGTTTGAGTCACAGAACTTGGGCAAAGCATAGTAAGCTTAGAAATCACACAGACATGTTTGTGCTCAGAGTCTTCATACGATGTTTATGGCACTAAGAGAGTCAATGTGTGTGTTGTGCTTAAAACAGTACATGGCACTTGTTAATTAAACATTATATACATTAACAATATCATTTTATTTGCTGGTGAGGATGAAAATTTTGAATCCAAATAGTTGTTGCCTTCAAGTGAAAGATAATATTATAACCTTCTCACATTTACCCGATCACATGCATTTTCTTTAGCTCCATATGTAAATTACTATTTTGGCACATTTGGGCACCTAGATAAATTATACAAAAGAAGTTGATAGTCCATCCTGGCCCACTAGGCCTTGAGGACGATGACCCCAAATAGAGCAGCCAGTCCACAGAGAGGACCACATGGCCA
>NW_022103899.1:38583003-38593726 GCF_000313985.2 Echinops telfairi | reverse complement strand
GTGTGGGCATATTTATGTAGATACCTGAGGATAAATTCTCTTGGCTGAGAATTCTGATCAGAATTAAATAGTGGCATTAGAAATGTGAGAGTTCCGCTGGGGAAAGATCATTGAGAAAAGGCTATCTCTTTTGAAGTTAATAGTTCAGAAATCTTAGTCTTCAACAAACCTCAAACTATTTTATGAGAAAAGCATTGTGCTTATTTTCAGGGTCTCCTTAAGTTACTCATTTCAGAAAAAAATATTGTTTGACTTTGTCACTATAAACTCTTTGACATGAATTGTATGTGTTTTATCTAAAGTGGTACCTAGAACATAGTATACACTAAATAATAATTTGCTCCACTGATGAAGGAAACCATTCTAAAGCTCTGTAATAGGTGCTGGAGGTACAAAAATGGATTAAATGCTCATGGAGAATAAGCAAATCCCATTCACAGCATCTCTAATAAATCTTTCCTTAAAAAGAAAAGAAATATTTTCCTGTCAGCATCATTGTCCAAGATAGGTAGTCTTGCCATGCAGATCTTTGTTCATCTGGCTGGATGGGTTAACAGTAGAACTTGTTAGAGCAGTGGCTCTCAAACTGTGGGTCGTGACCCCTTTGGGGGTCAAACAACCCTTTCACAGGGGTCACCTAAGACCATTGGAAAACACATATTTCTATAGATACCTGAATTTATATTCATTATATAACAATATATGTATATATATTCACTATATAACATTATCGCACCAACCCCATCACATACACCCCTAACAAATACAGGTGTATGTGACAGGGTGGTATCATAATGTACTTATGCGGACCAGTCACACATGTGTAGAGCAGCTACTGTGTAGACAGCACCTGCTCTGTTAAAAGCAGCTACTGTGTTGAAAGCAGCAATATTGGGGGTAAAACGATACTTCATGAATTATAATTACTGGTTAAATGCTTTTATTAATGCTTTAATCACTATGCCTTAAATACGTTCAATTTATAACAATGAAGATACTTCCTGCCTATCAGATATTTACATTACAATTCATAAAAGTAGCAAAATGACAGTTATGAAGTAGCAACGAAAATAATTTTATGGTGGGGGTCACCACAACATGAGAAACTGGATGAAAGGGTCATGGCATTAGGAAGTTTATAAACCACTGTGTTAGGCCAAGAGAGAAGCTAGTCTTTCACACTAGTATTTTTCCCCCTTCCAGGTAACACAATCCTCCAAAGGCTGCAGATCCAGGTACTGCTACCACGGCTACCTGTGAGGCTGCTGACTTGCACCTCAAGTTAACCTAGTGCCCTCTCCTATCACTGATGGGAGGGTTGTGTCTGGACACACTTATCCATAGATAATCACAGAGCCACAGCGGCTCAGCAAGTTATGCGTCAGGCGCTAAACAAGTGGTCAGCAGTTTGAACTCACCTGCGCCTCCACAGGAGGAAGATGAGATTTTTTGCTTCGCTTTAAGATGTACAGCCCCGCGAAAGTACATGGGCAGTTTTACTAAGTCCGTAGAGCTGCTATGAGTCAGAATTGGCTCAGTGAGATTGGTTTGGGGCTTTGCTTATCCCTTGCATCCGGTACTTACTTAATATCAGTGAGTCTATTCTGACTCACAGTGATCTTCTAGCTGCCCCTGTGGGTTTCCGAGACTGTCAATCTTTACGGTAGTAAAGAGGCTCGATTTTGTTGGTGGTTTCAAACTGCTGCTAACCAACGTGCAACCCAGCGTGCCACCAGCACTGTTTGCTCATAAACTCAAAACTCCCTGCCACTGTGGGTTTGGGTTTCTGAGACTGTAACTGTTCTTTCTCCCACGGAGCTGTCAGTGGTTTCGATCGGCTGACCATGCTGCTTGCAGTGCAATGCGTAATCACTGTGCCACCAGAACTCTTGGTTAGCTCTCCCCAGTAATAAAGAGTTCATCTGAGACATAGTGGCATATGGTTCATTTTAGGATCGTTATTACTATTTACTGAATTATCTGGTATGTTCAAGGAATGTTACCCCCACAAATTTTAGTTGATCCTTAAAACAATTCTTTGAGATGTATAGTATCATTCCTGATTCACAAATGGGGAAAAAATAATTCTAGACTTATGGAGGAAATGAAGGTCAGTCCCTGGGACAAAGCAAGTGAGAAATACGGAAGGGATTCAAACGCAGGCCTCACTGGAAAGCTGTCTGCACGGTCCTTCAATAGGTTAACATTGTCCCTGTGATTAGTGGTTAAGCATCGGACTGAAAGAGCCAGCCACCCATAGGAGAAAGAAGAGGGTTTCTACTTGTGTCAGTCTCACGGGAGACTTAGTTTCTCAGAAACCTACCCTGTCCGGTATGGTCGTCGTGAGCCAGAATTGGCTCAATGGCATTGAGTTTTGTTGTTTTTGTTTACTGACGGACTATTGAGCTTATTTGTATATTTCTCTTTGAAGCTCTTAAATGTCCTCGCTCTCCACCACTCTGACACATCTACACCCTTTCTTCGTACAAAACAATGCCTCTGTGGACAGCAGAATCCACCCTGCCTCAACAGCTGGACCTCAACAGCGAAACCTGCCTTCCGTTGCCCATAGTAACAAGCTGTATCTGAGGCAGGTTTCAGTTCAGATGTCAAATCAGCTGAGAAAAAAAGACCCTTGGAGAGACTTTGGAATTAATCATAATTATACCAAATTGAAAGTGATGAGGAAAATGGTGCTATTTCCCTATCAATCTTTTAGAAAGATTATAAGGCTATCTGCTCGCTCGAAGGTTTTAAAACAATTCTTACTGTGAAAATGTGTTCCATGAGCTTTAACATTCATTCTCAATCTGTGTTTTACAACACTTGCCTATGCCTCTAATTATTTCAAGGATAGAAATAAAATCCATAATTTCCAAACAAAGTGAAATGTGATGAAACTTAGCTTTAACTTTTTTTTACTGTGGAAATTTTCTAACATATTCAATAGCAATCAAAGTGACCTGCATTCAGCTGTTATCAATAAATGTCAAATTTTCTTTCAAGGGTGTTAAAAATAAAGCTTTACTTAAATAACTATGATATAAAGAACTATAATCTCGATAAAAGTACTTTTATGACCATTCAAAATGGTCATATTCCTAGTCATAGTCATATTCAAATATTAAAAATATATATAGTGATTAGCTTACCTTATAAAAAAGCAAATAATAAGAGATAATGATTTAATTGTATCATCATTATATCTTATAAACTCACTTAAATCCCAGCCTACATTTCAATGCTAAAGGTGGACAAACTTATTCCTCATTCAAATCCAGTGTTAATTCTATTTTAAAGAAATAAGAACTTTTAGTAGGTGTAAAACCAAACACATTTCCAACCAATGCCAGGAATTTAAGCAGAGACCTGAAGTGGGACTGACTGCCTGATTAATACATTAGTAAGTACAGAGTAGAACAATCAGCTGAGCTCTAGCTTTCTGGTTCAGTGGTCTGCAGGCATGTCACACAGAAGCTTAGTCACTGCAAGCAGTTGTTCTCTGGTGACGGTCACTGTTGTCACCTGGAGCAGAGGAGAACCTCATTAGGGAGAGTGGAAAAGTGAGCTACACTTCTTGCTATGCTTGTCTTTTGCCTCCATGCTGGGTGCAACAAGGATCACCCACCAATCAACCCAGGGCTGGGCAACAGGAAGAAAAGCTTGCTCTGTTCTTCGCCAACTACAGCCAGACTAGCTTCTCAAGCAGGTCCTGTGGCTCTAGCCTGGGAGTCCAGGAATCCAGCTCTAGCAATGGCAGCTGTGGAGGACAGTGGGATTTCCTGCTGAGTGGCATGGGTGAGCTGTAGAGGTCACTGGTGAGTGGTCCAAGGGTAATAAGGAAATAAATCATTCAGGCACAACATCTAACTCCTGTCCCTGCCCACTGCACAAAGGTACGCCGTCTCTTATGGGGTAGAACTACATGGGATAGGAGGCCTTATACCCACTACTGATTCTTTTCTGAACCAAGGGCTTCAAGCAGGTCAGGCTCCTAGTTGCTTATTCTCTCAACCACCCCCTCGACTCTGTCCACTCTCACTCATTGTGCTTTCTTGTGTGGTTCTTCTTCTTTGTCTTTTTCTTTGCTGCTTTGTTGTCTTTGGTGTGAATCTTGTCCCCTGGCTTGTACCACTCTTAGTCTCTGAGCTTCAGAGCCAGATGGCTTTCTGTCACTAGGCTTCTTTTCTTTTCTCTTTTGCTAGAAGAATTCTTCGTGGTGTCAGGTTTTCTCAAATCTCACTGAGTTTTCCTCTATTCTTCTCTTTCTCATCAGGTATCAGAGAGTCAAGGTCCCACTTGACTGCATCAAACAATCCTTTACAGTCACAGTTCTTGCACGCAGCCTTTTAGAAAGCTTTGAGGGGGATCTTTTGCCCAGTGTAGCCCTGGAAGGACTCTCTCTCCCTCCCTTCTTGCTCAATGATAATGTTTTTGGGAACAAGGTCTTTCCTAGTCCCCTGGTTGATACCTCTCATGGAGAGAGATACTGTTATTCTATCATTCTTCATCTATTGATTTCTTGTTTCTGATATCTACTATCCCAGATGACTTATCTACAAGACAGGAAGGCAGATGAGTTAAATGGACAAGATCTTATTTCTAACTGCCTTGCCTTTTGATAAAGGCTCCCTAGTTTGTCATCTATCAACCTCATCTTGGAAAAACAGTAAGAAACCAAGCTGATTTTCCATGGTCTTCAAGTCATCCTGAATTCATTCTTACTCTTCTATGGCTTTTCCATTTCTCTTTTTCTAAAGTACCTCAAGTGTCTCTCTAAGATCCAAGTTATTCAGCTGCAACACTGAGCAAAACACCAAACCTAGTCAGCATGCTTCCACCCACAAGTTACCGAGTTGATTTTAATGCTGTGATCTATTGCACCACCAGCTGTCATTCCTTAGAAATGCAATGGCAATGACAAGGTATAGAAATTTTATATTTTTTCATATATTGTATACCAATTTTATAGTCTCTGAAATGTGGCCAATTAATAAGGCCCTTCAAGCCATATTTCCTTATGGGAAGTATTATAAACCTGGACTCTGTGCCTAAGAATGGAGTTCTCTGCTACGTTAGTAGACTAGATTAAGGAAGGGTTACGTCATGAGCTCGGTAGAGGGTGTGAACCAAGTCACCTCCTTTGTTCCCTGTATATTAAAGGCTGCCATAGAGTCTATGCCAATTCATAAGACAGAATAAAACTGCCTCTTTGGGTTCCTGAGACTGTAATGGCTTACATGAGTGTGATTCAAGACACTGTCCTTCATTTTCCTTGGGGGTTTAGTCAGCTAAAAGACGAGCAAAATACCTCCATCAATTACCATTTCTCCATGTATAAGAGCCATTTTGGATACACAGGAAAGCCCAAGACCCTCAAAAGAGCATGCTCAGCTCTCTGACTGAAGTAGTGGAGGCTGAAACCAGAAGCATTAGAGATGGAGTCACAGAGATGCAGAGAAACAGCCTCAAGACTACAGGGTACCTTTTCCTCATCTGGCCTGAGACAAGGGGAATATGAGATGATAGAGTGACAGGTGGGCTGGCTTCATGGCCCAAGAAGCAGAAGCCAAGAGATCATGTAGCTGAGAGGCTGAGGTCTGGATAGAGACTTGGCTGCTGGTGGAGGAGAGGAGCTACTGTTGGCCAGTGACTGTATTCTTACCACTTGCTTGCCTTTATGCTAACCTAGTGACTTCCCTAATAATCCCTCTTAAGTTGAATATTGTCTGTGAGTTCTGTGTGTCAATAAATTATTGAACCAGACATAGACACAGAGTGCTGTGGGAGGAAGGGTTGGTGTCAGAATAGGTAAGGAAGGATGAAGGGTGAACGTATATATGGTCCCATGGTGTTTACTGCAACAGCACCCTCAACGTCAAATCAAAGTAATTATAATAGCTTTGGGTGAAAAGTTGTGTAACTGGTATTTTGCTCGATAATTTTTATTTTCATAATTTAAAGAAAATTATTGATTCTTGATATTAATATTCTAAAAAGATTCAAAAAGTCATCTTGTAGTTTCATGAGTTAGTTTATTGTGCCAATAAACTGGCCAATAAACACATATGGGGTTAATTGAAGGGCGGAGGGGTAAATGGCTCAGTGAGCCTTGCCTTTCTAGTTCTTGGGTCTCTTGATTTCTGATGGTTGGACTAGGATGCAGCTGCCTTAGCCAGTTCCCTGCTTCAGCTGGCAAGGCCCACTTCCTGCAAGACATACCCAAGGAGAAGCCGCATGGACCTACCCCAATGCAGCCCTGGGTGCTGGAGCAGCTGTGTGGGGGCCCTTGCCAGTGCTGAGATGCTTACATGTTCACTGATTCAGCTTTATTCCTGCAGTCGGCATCATAGTGTGTGTTTTGTGAGAATGGAGGAGGACTTTATGGATTAGTGTTGGACATATGGGTTAATGTTGGACTTGTTGGCTTGGGCCACACTGGCTTGGGATGTTTTCTCGATGTGCACTTAACCTTTATGTAAAACTCTCTTTTATACATGAGTTACTGTGGGTTTGTTTCTCTAAAGTACCCAGACTAATACAATGTGTATAGAATAAGCAGACGTTGATTTACCACAGAAAGAAATCTTCAGAAAGCTGCTTGAAGTCTTACAGGATATGAGTGAAGCAATACAGAAGGATGAAATGATAAAGGAGATAAAGGTCATGCACCAAACGTAAATCCAAGAGTTAAGGGACAAGCACCAATAGGAAAAACAAGCAATAAGGGATGAGGTAACAAAAGCAAACAATAAATTAATAGACATCACTAGCAGACTAGAAGCAGAGAACAGTACCAGTGAGCTCAAGGACAACCAGGCAGACTTCAACAAAAGAGAAATATAGTCAAACAAGTTAATCAAAGAAGATGAAGAAGCTCTAAGAACAATGTATGATGCCAAGAAGAAGAATAACATTTGAATAATTGGATTATCAGAATAAGACACAACCAAGAAGTCAACTGCAAAAATAGTGAGGGAATTCCTGGAAGAAAGCTTCCCCAGATTAATGAATGAAAAGCAGACAACGATTCAGGAAACAGACAGGAAACCAGCTAGACTGAATCCCAGGAAGAAGTTGCCTAGGCACATAGTAGTTAAATGATTTAACTCTGAGGTAAAGGAGAAAATCATAAGAGCATCTAAGGAAAAAAAGGTAGTCACCTATTAAGGTACTCATAAGAATATGCACAGACCTATCAGCAGACACCATGAAGAAAAGGAGAGAGTGGAGTAACATTCAAAAAGTTGAAAGAGAACAATGCCAACCCAGGAATCCTCTACCCTGCCAAACTATCTATCAGGATAGATGGAGAAGTACGAGGCTTCCTGTACAAGGATAGTTTTCAAAGAATATGTTAAAAGAAACCCAGCTCTACAAAAAATTCTAACCAACCCACTATGATCGAAGAACAACATGCATGGAACACAAATGAGAGACCACCACATAGAGCAATTCCACCCAGAGGTCAACACATTGAAACCAGACCCCAAGAAAACATTAACTCAATGTTGGAAATATGGCAACAATGAATTCCCTATACACACACACACACACACACACATACAACACAATAATAAGGAAGGTAGGTAAATACCCAACGCAAAAGGTACAAGATGACATCACAGAGTCCACAGATGGATGTAATAACTCTGACTGTCAATGGATTGAACTCACCCATTAAAAGACAGAGATTAGCAGACTGGCTTATAAATCATAACCTATTGATCTGTTGTGTACAAGAGAATCATCTCAAGCTAACAGACAAAAATAGGTTGAGAATTAAAGGCTGGCGAAAAATATAACAAGCAAACACAAATTCAAAGAAAGCAGTGTGTGTTAGTCTGGGTACTTTAGAGAAACAAATCCACAGAAACTCATGTATAAGAGAGTATTTTATATAAAGTTTAAGTGTGCATCAAGAAAACATCCCAACGTAGTGCTGCCCAAGCTAACAAGTCCAACATTAACCCATATATCCGACACCAATCCACAAAGTCCTCCTCCATCTGACAAAACAGACACAATGATGCCAACTGCAGGAGGAAAGCTGAGTCAGTGAATGTGTAAACATCTCAGTGCTGGCAGGGGTCTCCACATGGCTGCTCCAGCACCCAGGGCTGCATCAGGGTAGGTCCATGTGGCTTTTCTTCAGGGATGTCTTGCAGGAAATGAACCTTGCCAGTTGAAGCAGGGAACTGGCTAAGGCAGCTGCACCCTGGTCCGACCATCAGAAAGCAAGAGACCCGAGAACTCAAAAGGCGAGGCTCACTGAGCTATTTATCCCTACACCCTTGAAATAATCCCACATGTGTTTATCGGCCAGGTTGGCACAATAAACTAACTACCTCACAGGGGTAGTTATCTCAAGATGCAAGCCACAACAGGAGATAAGGAGGGGCACTCTAAAATATCCAAAGGAACAATAGACCAAGAACAAGTGAGCATAATAAATATATTAATGCCCAATGAGAGACCTGCGAAATTCATCAATCAAATGCTCCAAAAGTTACAAAAAGAAATCACAGGCTCAACACTCATAGTATGTGACTTTAATACACCACTCTCCAAGAAAGATAGATCACAAGGAAAGAACTTTAACAAGGAAGCTACAGAACTAAGTTCTACAATTAGGCAACTTGACCAAGCATTTTTAGAGCTCTTCACCCAAATGCAAAAAAAAGTCCAATTCCCTTACAGATTCCTTGGCCCTCAAACCAAAACAGTGGTGTGAGTGGCTTAAAGACAAAAGGAGGAAAGTGAAACTGAAATGGACTTGGAGTCTTGCAACAAACAAGTTCACGTCAAACAATAACACACACACACAAAGTCCAATTCTTTTCCAGTTTGCATGGCACATACTCGAAGATAGACCACATAAAGGGGCACAAGTCAAGCAAATTCAAACATAGAGATCACAGAAACTCACCTCTCAGACCACTGGAAATTAACAGAAGGACAGTTAAGAGAACAAGGGAAAATAATTGGAGGATGAATAACTCCTTACTGCAAAATGACTAGTCCAGATCAGAGATTAAATTAGGAAGTTTTTAGAAACCATTAAGAATGAGAATACAACATACCAAAATTTTTGGGACACAGAAAAAGCAGTTATCAGAAGAAGCTTGATAGTGATAAATGCATACATGAAAAAGGAAGAGAGACTTATGAGAGAGACTTTGTCACAAAGCCTCCAGCAGTTAGAGCAGAGTCAACAGAATAAGCCTACAAATAGCAAGTGAAAACAAAAATCAAGGCAGAGATAAATGAGTGGGGGAAAAAAGAAAATGGTGCAAAAAATCAATGCAGCAAAAGGCTGGTTCTTTGAAAGGATTAACAGAATTTATAGACTGTTGGAAAACCCAACCAAAGACAGAAAGGAACAAACATCAATAGCAAGGATGAGGAATGAAACGGGGAAATTACAATGGACCCTAATGAAATTATGAGGCTAATTGCACAGTACTAAAAAGATCTGCACTCCAATGAATTTAACAACTTTGAAGATATGGACAAATATCTGGAAAAACAGTCCCTTCCTAGATCATCCCAGATATATGTCAAGAGCATTAACATGCCCATAACAATAGAAAATAGATAAGGTTATCAAGGGACAACCAACTAAAAAATCCCCTGGGCCAGACGGCTTCACAGGAGAGTTTTATCAAGCATTCAGGGAAGAACTGACACCAGTCCTACACAAACTCTTCCAGAGAATAGAAAGGGATGGCAAACTCTTTCTATGAAGCTAGTATAACACTGATATTTAAGGTGGGCAAGTATCCCACGAGAATTGAAAACTGTAGACCAATATTTCTAATGAACACTGATGCAAAAATCCTTAACAAAATATTGGTCAATTGAATACAAAAGTATATTAAAACAAATACTTCATCATGATCAAGTGGGATTCATTTCAGGGATGCAGGGATGGTTCAATATTTGAAGTCCATCAACATTATTCACCACATTGACAAGAAAAAGAACCACATTCTTCAAGAAGATAGGAATCATAGGAAAATTCCTCATTATAATACAAGTCATATATGAAAAACCAACAGCCAATGTAGTAGTGAATGGAGAAAAGGCTAAAACATTCCCACTGAAAAAGGGGACCAGACAAGGGTGTGTCCTATTCAACATCGTACTGGAGATCCTAGCTAACAACATAAGGTAAAGGAAATACAATAAAGGAATTCACCTGGGGAAAGAAGAGGTGAAACTATCATTATTTGAATATGATTTTATATTTTGAAAACCCAAAAAGCACAAGAGGGGAGCTGGAAGCAATAGAGGAATATGGCAGAGTGGCAGGACACAAGATCAAGAAACAGAAGTCTATTGGATTGTTATATACACTGGACAAGATCACAGAAGAGGAGATCAAGAAGGTAGTAACCTTTACAAGAGCCAAGCACAAATTGAAATATCTAGGAATATACCTAACAAAAAAACCCAAAAGATTTGTGTGAGAACTACAGAACACTATTACAAGAAACCAAGAGTTACCTCCACAAATGGAAGAATATCTCATGCTTGTGGATCGGAAGACTCAATATAGTAAAGATGTCAATTCTACTCCAAGGCATTATATAAATTTAACACTATCCCAATACAAATAGCATTTTATTTCATGGAACTGGAAATACTGACTACCAACTTCAAATGGAGAGGGAAGAAGCTCAGAATTGGCAGAGAACTCCTCAAGACAAAGGACAAAGTA
>NW_022103899.1:38576408-38581987 GCF_000313985.2 Echinops telfairi | reverse complement strand
GAGAAGCCACAGAGAGACCCCTGCCAGCGCTGAGATGCTTACAACGCCACTGGACCCAAAGACTTCCCACCCACTGGCCTGTGATCTTCCTGCATTTGGCTTCATTGCATGCGTTTCATGTGTCTGAAGAGGACTTTACAGATTGGTATCAGACATATGGGCTAATATCAGACTTATGGACTTGATCTGGACTGGGCTGGGATGTTTTCTCAATTTCAATTGCTCTTGTATATAAACCTATTTTTTATATACATATGAGTGTCTATGGGTTTATTTCTCTAGTCTACCTGGACTAACACACCACCTAACACCCTTAAAGATAGACCAATTCAAAAAATCAGAAAGCAACAAGTGCTGGAGAGGGTGTGGTGAGATAGGAACTCTCATCCACTGCTGGTGGTTCTGTAGATACATGCAGCCACTATGGAACTCGATCTGACAAAACCTGAAACAAATGGTAATCAAGCTACCATATGATCCAATAATCCCCCTACTGGGCATATATGCAGAAGAAGTAAGAAACAGACCAACACCAGTCATTGCACTCCAATGTTCATTGTGGCACAGTTCACAATAGCAAAGAGCTGGAAACAACCTAAATTTCCATCAACTGACCAATGGATTAAAAAACTCTGGTATAAGATGGAGTACTATGCAGCCCTAAAAATTATTGACGAATGCATGAAGCACATTGCCTCATGGGAAGAGTTGGAGGAAATTATGCTAAGCGAAGTTAGCCAAGCACAAAGGGACAAGTACAACATGAGTCCACTTAGGAAAACTCAAAAAGTACACTGGGCATAAAGGATAAGTGACTTAATGCGTAAATCCTGGGTTGAGCTTCAGGAACTTTGGCAGGGATCTGACCCAACTCAGGGATGCGAATGGCAGCCAACTTAAAAGGAGGGGAAAAGAGAAGAAAGAAAGGGGAAAAGAAACAAAAAGAAAATAAGGGTGATGGGAACAGGCACTAATACACCCACGGTGAGGGTGTTGCTTATTGTTTATTCCCTCTACAGGAAAGGGAGAGAGGGACCAGACCTCATCCCAGAGCACCAAGCCTTGAGGGCAATACACTGGCATGGAGTAGCAAACAAATGGAGAGGATGATGGGGCTGGGCCCAAGCTGAGCTATGTTAACCTCACCCCTAGAAAAAGGCAACACAGTGGACAACAATGAAGATATAGCCGGGGAAGACAGGTAAGTCTGTCCAGACCACATG
The DNA here is from genome assembly GCF_000313985.2 of Echinops telfairi. NCBI lineage: Eukaryota > Metazoa > Chordata > Mammalia > Afrosoricida > Tenrecidae > Echinops > Echinops telfairi. The sequence goes on along the minus strand of NW_022103899.1, from coordinate 38,580,764 downwards.
GGAGCGAATTAAGAGGGACAGAGAATGGACCTCATTATGGCCCACAAGGCCCCAGGGATGACATCCCTGCTCAGAGCAGTCAGCTCATAGAGAGGACTATAGGGCTAGCCCCACCATGAGACAAAATGTTCCCTCACTGACCCATAGTGCTATGGGGGACAGCCCTGGAGATATTGTGCAGAAAGTGTAACTGGTCCACCCCATGCACAGTGGGGTGAAATGCAAAGGGAGTGCAACTGGGCAGCAAGGGGAGCAAGCAAAGTAACCAAGACCCCAAGGAATTCTGAACATAGACTTCTGACTTGGGGGACAGGGCTTGGTACCTCATCAGACTTGATTGGAAAATATACATAAGGGTCAGCAGACAGACTTGGAATTATCTATTGGTTCTTTTTCTCTCCTGTTCTACTTTGTTTTGTTTGTTTTTTCACTTTATTAGGTTTGGTTATTTTGTTTTTGTTTTTCTCTTTCTTTCTCCCATGTCTATCTACATAAGATAGACAGGACAAACAATCCTAAGGAGAAAACTACAGGGCCAACAGTTCCTGGGGAACATGGGAGAGGGGGGCGGATGGGGAGGTGGAGATAAGGGAACAATAAGAGATCTAAAATTGATGGAGAGGAAGGCATATAATGCCAGGCGGGCCTTGATCAAGAGCAAAGTACCCGAGAGGAAATACTGAGAGTGGAATGGGGGCTGAGCACGATGGTGGCATAGGTGGAAGGTGAAAGGAAATACAGGAAAGAAATAAGAGGCAAAAGCTATGTGTAGAAGTACAGCTATAGGCATGTATATATGTAAATATACAAATTTAAAATGAAAGGGATAGAAGCCAGTGTACATATATTTATATGATAAGTATTAAGATAGCAGACAGACTTTGGGCCTCTACTCGAGGCCTCCCTTAACACAAGAACATGTGGTTCTGATAACCTGGCACTTTTTGATCCTCACCCTCCTGACACAATTGCTGAACAAAATGGGTGCATAGGCAAATGTGGTGAAGGAAGTGGATGGTGCTTGGCTATCAAAATATATAGTGTGTGGGATCTTAAAGGCTTGAAGTCAAACAAGTGGCCATCTAGCAGGGAAGCAAATAAGCCCACATGGAAGAATCACACCAGCCTGTGTGATCATCAGGTGTGGACAGGATTAGGCAACAAGTGTCAAAAGACCAAAGCAAACAACTATAGCAGTGCAAAAAGGAGGAGTTGGAGTGGAGACCCAGAGTTCATCTGTAGATAATTGGCTATCCTACCCCCACACACAGAAGTGGTATAAGGAAGGGATGATTTAATCAAGGTGTAGTATAGCACCGACAAATCACACATCATTCATCTAGTTCCTGAATATTTCGTCCCCTGCCCCCCACTACCATGACCCAGTTCTAACTTACAAATCTGGGTAGACTGGAGAAAACACATGGGTACAGATAAGAGCTCTCCACACAGGGAATTCAGGAATGATAAACCACTCAGGCACAGTAATGGGAGTAGAGGTATCATTAGGGGAGGGGGATGGTTAGGGGGAGGAAGGGTGCAAAAAGGGGAACCCATCTCAAGACTGGATATATAGCCTCCACTCCCACCCCACGAAGGGGATGAATAATAGAAATGTGGGTGAAAGGAAATAACGGACAGTATAAGATATGAAAAAACAATAACATTATATAATTGATCAAGGATACAGGAGGGTGGAAGGGAGGAAGGAAAAGAGGAGCTTATATCAAGGGCTCAAGCAGAAAATGTCTTGAAAATGATGATGGCAACATATGTGCAAACATGCTTGATACAATTGATGTATGGAATGTTATAAGAGCTGTTAGAGTGCCCTATAAATGATGGGGGAGGGAGTAATGTTAGATTTCAATAAGAGCTAAGAGAATAAAAAACTAAAGCAAGTGAGGTACCCGTTCATACCAACAGAATGACAAGTTTAATCATTACAATCATATTACCAAGTATCTATTAGGATGTGCAGGTAAACAGGAACCTTTATATAATACTATTAGAGTATAAATTATAAACATTTTGCAGAGCAATTTCCTAATAAGCTACCATAGGAAGATATTCTAAATCCAGTCATGTTATGATACCCAGTATAGGAGGGAATCCATGTACTTAAACTCGGGAATTTTGCCATACTTAGTATAAAAGGCTGCTCAAGTCCTTAAAGCTAGTAATTTCTCTTCTATATATCTATCTAAATAAATTCATTCAAGAGGCCAAGGATATTCAATATAGTAATATTTATAAGAATAAAAATGGTCCCTCATAATTAGGGCTGCCAAATCTTGTAATTCTCCTCCGAAAACAATTTTTAAATGCAAGTCAATTTGTTCGTGTGGTAGAATATTATACTACGGCAGTTAAAATGATGTAGTTAGAAATGTCTCATGGTCTCTTCAACACATATGTATGTGTTTTTTACCAGGTTCTCTCAAGTCAGTTCCAGTTCATGGCAACCCGTGCACAGTAGGACACAGTAGGACACAGTATGGTGGCCTGCTCTGTTACCATCCTAACAATTGGTGCTGTTTGAGCCAGTTGGGGATGCCACAATCATGTACATCAATCCCCCTTGTGTCTCTTTGGGTAGGCTAGAGAAACAAATCCATAGAACTCATATGTGCATAAAAGAGAGTTTTATATAAAGGATAATTGTACAGGAAGAAAGCATCCCAAGCCAGTCCAGTCTAAGCCCAGAAGTCTGATATTAGCACATATGTCCGATACCAATCTATAAAGTCCTTTTCAGACTCATGAAAAACATGCAATGATGCCAAATGCAGGATGATCACAGGCCAGTGGGTAGAACGTCTTTGGACCCAGTGGCGTTGTCAGCATCTCAGCGCTGCTAGGGGTCTCCACATAGCTTCACTGGCCTCAGAGGCCTGGTTGCATGAGGCTAGGTCCATCTGGCTTCTCCATCTCAGGGCACTAACGTAGTTCGATATATCTTGTCAGCTGCAATGTCTCCCAGGGAGTCAGCAGAGAGAGAAAGTGTCTCCTGTCTCCAAGGAGGAAAATCCAGATTTCCCAGCATTTTCAGGAGAAGGCCACGCCCACACAGAGGCTTTATTGGCTATGATCTGATTGACAGAGTAGACTCCACCCCTTCACTCCTAATCCTCAAATTGACAAAACATTATTTAACTACCACACACCTCATCGATAATCTTCCTCTTTTCCTCTGACCCTCTACTTTTCTAAGCATGCTCTTTTTCAAGACTGTTTCCTCCTGATAACATGACCAAAATATGTGAAACAAAGTCTCACCATCTCCTCTTGGGAGATGTCTAGCTGTCCTTCTTCCAAGATACATCTGTTTATTATTCTTGCAGTTCATCATATATTCCGTATTCTCTACCAACCCCATGATTCAAGTACATCGATTCTTTGGTCTTTTATATATTTAAAAAGTCATATTTCACTTTAAGTTACAAAATTGTACAAGGGGTCTCACAGTCAGTGGAAAAATGTAATTGAAAGATAGTTTTTTTTTATCCTTTTTAATTCTCTTCTATAATATCACATCATTTGTGTAAATTGGGGAGGAAAAAGCACCGTCATATAATCGGGTATATATTTTTAAATGCAGGCATCCATCCATATGTAATAAATTCACAAAAAGAAGTATTTTAAAAAAAACAATTAAACTCACTACAATTGAGTCCAACCCCACTCATAGCAATCCATAAGACAGACTAGGACTTCTCTTGGGGGTTTCCATGATGGTAACTGTTTAGGAGAAAAGAAAGCTTCCTCCTTCTCCTGAGGTAATTTAGAACTGCTGATCTTGCAGTTAGCAGCCCAATGCATAAGCACTAGGCCACCAGGGCTACTTACAAAAACATGTACAGGAATAATACAAAGTGGCTCTTAGCTAAGGTAGACTGTTTCTCAGTTTGGAAAGAGAAAGGTTAGTGGTGAGATTGCAGCCAGACCTGTTCAGAAAGCTACGAGGTAGAGAGCAGGAAAGAAAGTGAATGACTGAGAGCAAAGGGGGTGAGGAAATGGGAGGGAGAAGAGAAACACAAAATGTAAAATATATTTTGTTATGATTTTTGAATGATGATTTTTCTTTAAAATACCAAAATGTAATACTGGGTCTACTTTTGTAACAGGAGGGGAAAAAAATCTAAACCACTGCCACTGAATCCCTTCCCACTCATCCAGAGTCCCAAACTCACTGCCATCAAGCCAACGCTGACTCGTCACGACTGGACAGGACAGACTAGACACGCTCCTGTGGGGTCCAGGACTGGAACTCTGGGAATAGAGGCCTCATCTTGCTCAAAGCTACGGTAGCTCAGGTTTCTGAGACGTGTGTGTGTGTGTGTGTGTGTGTGTGTG
>NW_022103899.1:38561695-38576308 GCF_000313985.2 Echinops telfairi | reverse complement strand
GACACGCTCCTGTGGGGTCCAGGACTGGAACTCTGGGAATAGAGGCCTCATCTTGCTCAAAGCTACGGTAGCTCAGGTTTCTGAGACGTGTGTGTATCTGTGTGTGTGTTTGTGTGTGTGTGTGTGTGTGTGTGTGTGTAAGCAGGTAGTCTCATCTTTCTCCCACAAAGTGGCTCCTGGGTTTGTAACTGAACATATGATTCACAGCGCCATCAAGGGCACCTTGTAAAATAAAAAGGCTTCATTAACACTAATCACGTGCATCATTACGATGCAGGTGCTGATAATTTTAACTAAAGGTAAAAGGGATCGCCTTAGTGCTATGCATGTGAAATATATGGAGCCTCCATTATTTTCTCTTATAGATAAATGTTTATTTTCCATGTTTCCTTTCAAAGGTCACCACAGGCTTCTTCTAGGTTTTACTCTCAGGTATTGAAATATGGGGCAAAATATGAGTCGCATATGGGGATGTACTTCCTTTTCTTCACGATGTGATAATCAGGTCTTTGAACTTGATCTTCCCAGTGCAGTCATGGCTGAAAAAGCAAAACTAGAATGGACCCAAATTTGTAAAATGTGTGTGTACCAAGATGGGAAAAATTTTGAATGCAAACCTGTTCGAGACTTCACCTCCCTCTTTAGAAGACAGGGCACCCAGCCTGCACATCCATAGCCACCAAACCTCTCCATCTGCCGTGCAGAAACCGAGGAGCCCAGCTCAAAGAGGGTGGCCAACCACCAATTGGGCCTTGTGTCAGTGTCCACAGGGCTGGCAATAAGCCCATCTCCCATGTCAGACTCCTGAAAGGGCTCACGAAGTCTTTTCCGAGTCCCCAACCCAGACCTTCAACCAGTCATTTGTTCCATTCTGATGATGGTTCCACTGTACTTATCCTTTCCAAATCCAGGTCTTTCCCGATTTCCCTGCATCAGCCATGACTGGAGCTGCTCAGACTGGTTTGAGGCCCTCTTTTTTGCATTGTCTTTCTTTGTCTCTGAACAAGGTAACTATTAGAGCTTGTCTTTCTAAGTTAAAATTATATTCCACTTTCGGATGAAACATAAACCACGTGATTTGGGATTGCATCATACCATACTCATACATCAGTTAATATTATCTAATATGAGTGGAGAATACCATATTTCAAACATACTTTCTCGTGGGTACGTGAAATAGCCTCTTTGTGACTCTACATATCTCACCTCAACTGATCAAAGATAGTCTTTAAATCATTATGGTCATAAGCTTAATTAAGCATAGAAAAGATGCATTTATTGATGAAATCATCATTGTCTTTTAATAATATTTTAAAGTTATATTTAATTGTTTAGTTTATTAGTTTCAGAGGATGTCTGCCTACCTCCCTACCATTATGCTAAAAAAAACTTGTCAGGGTTATCTTTTAAAATGTGGAATTTGTTAAACGGCTTCAAAAATAAACAAGAAGGAAAGCAAGAGATTAAAAAAACAACAAACAAACAGCTACTCTACTCTTGGCTTCAGAAAAAAAACAAATGGTTTTAGGTAATACCAAAAAAAGCAGCGATCTTCAACCTGGCCCATCAATTCAGACCATCGTTGGTCAAGCTGGTCCTCTGGACATAGTAGTTCATCAGACACCTGAAGCAACTGAGTAAGAATATTTTGAAGGTTTGTTCAGTGTTGAAAGGATTTTTTTTTCCCTCTAGGAAATCAAAGTGTAAATTTTTTATTTCAACCTATAGCTCAAAAAGACTTTACATACATTTTAAAACTAACCAACTTTGGCTGCGAGGGAAGAAAAGCAATGTTGAGGACTGTATGTATTTGGGCAAAGCAGTCATTTTGTTTTGCTCTTGGTTGTGTCTCTGGAGTGGCTTTATAAAGTATTCAGGGGAAAATCTTCATTGCCTCTTTTACTCAGTATTTACTCAGCCTTGTAAAGGCCTTTTCTGAAATTTGTGTCACACAGAATTAGTGGGGGGAGAGGGGGGGAGGAAGAGGAGCTGATACCAAGGTTTCAAACAGAAAGAAAATATTTTGAAAATGAAGATGGTAGCATAGGTACAAAAGTGTCTGATACAATTGATGTATGGATTGTTCAAAAGCTGTAAGAGCCCCCAATAAAATGATTTATGAATAAAAAGGTATATTTCAGTTCTCCACACAATGTTCCAAGATTATTTCAACACCACCAGAATTCCCAATCGAATGCCCAATCGCCTTTGCACCATTGTATCCTCACATAACCGCTTTAGATGCCAGGATCAGCAATATAATTGTTTCAGCTGTCCTTCTCCCCTCTCCTGATGGGCTTGTTCCAGCCCCCAAACTTGAGTGAATCCGATCCTCTACCTCTTCTCTGGCACCTTAGGGATTTTATGTGGCTGGAGAACAACCCGTAGCTAGATGGCTGCACACACGTTAAGATGAAAATCACAAGCTCATTGGGTCCTGTGTTGTTCGACAATCTTCCTATATCCTCCAGATCAATTTAATCTCCCAGATGTTTATTCCATATCTTCTCCTTGATCATCATCTTCCAGAATTACCCCTCCTCTCATTTATGAGAAAATACTCATTCAAAAAACTACCTACCACCCAGTCGAAGCCTACTCACCTATATGTCAGGGTAGAACTGCGCCTGTGAGTTTCGACTCTACCTCTTTACAGGAGTAGGTAATCTTGGCTTTCTCCCGCAGAGAGACTGGCGGTTTTGAACTGATGACCTTTTGGAGCACAGCCCAAAATGTAACATCAGGCTCCATGAGAATAGAGCCATGAAAATCAAGTCAATTTTTCTACTTCTGTCTCCACTGTGCTCCCTGCACCATTGCTTTATACTTGGCTCTTGTAACAATGAAGGCACTGTCCCTCTTCTTGGGAAAGACCACCCCTCTTCTTGTACAGATGGTTCTCAGCCCTTTAGATGTTGACCTCTGTCTCTGAGTTCTCTATCTCCGTCTTTTTTTCCTTCACCATTAGACAATTCCCATCAATAAGCAGGCATGCTTCAATATCTCTAATCCAAAAGTAAAGTTCATTTTGTGTCATAGCCTTTACTACTCTATCCACTACTCTTCTCTCCCAGCCAAATCCTTTTATAGATACTTATACATTTAAATATGTTCTATACATACATATATTTAAAGCAGACCATCCTACTGCCCTGCTCATAGCCCGCTGACGCTTGCTATTATGCTTAGAGAACAAAAATGGACTGTGCTCTCCACACCCTCCCCAGTGACCCTGCATGATGACTCACTGCTCTTCCCTCCATTGTTTCCTTAACCCCATTTTGTCCCACACACCACACTTCACTTACAATGGCTTTCTCTGTGTTCTTCTAACCTGTCTCCACTTTTTGATCTCAGGTTGTCTAGCTGTGTTCTCTCTGCCTGGATCTCTGTTTTCCTAGATTGACATGGTTGGTACCCTCACTTCTTCCAGTCCCTGCCCATCGTTTACTTAGACAGTTCTTCCTGGACCACCCTAACCAAAAGACCACCTTGATTGTACCAAGAAAAGAAAGGCAATCCGTAGGTAATGAAAGAACCCTTTTGGTGCGTTAAAGGTAGCATAAACTTCTTATGTTTAATCCTCTTTTCTTGGTATATATCATGATGACCTAAAATTTAGGGCTAACAAAATTATGGATTCTAACATAAATGATCACATCTAAGCAAGTACTTGAGTTCTTGAAAATGTCTCCAGGTACGAAAGCAGACCAGTGTAAAACATTTTCAGTATCTATGAGTTGGCATTGACTCACCAGCAGTGAGTTTAGTTTTATTTTATATTTTTGCAGTGTAGTCTTTATAGATTGCCAGAAAAATGAACTGTCTGGAAAGAAGTACAACCATTTCGCTTAGAAGCAAAGATGGCAAGATTTCATCTCACATACTTTGGACAATTATCTGCAAGGACTATATCATTCTTAGTAGCACAGAAGGTTAACAAAAAGCAGAAAGACCGGCAATGAGGTGATTGGCGCAGTGGCTGCACCAATGGGTTTTGACAGCAGCACTTATGAGAATGACGTAGGATCGGGCAGTGTGGCATTCTGTACACACGTGGTGGCTCGGTATGAGTCTGAGCTGCATCTACCCTCAGCAAGCGTAAAGGACCCAGTGTAGCAGATAGCCCCAAACTAAACGATGGTAAGGTCTTTATTGGACTCAGATATCAGAGACAATATACAGTGACAAGCAAATGCCAAAGTAGTCTCTCATTTTATGTTGTTGATATTTAGTGATCTTCTACAGGCTTACCTGGCAGCACTGCGAAGGGTCCTTAAAGGTTATCTAATATACTTAATTCCTAAGGAGCCCTGGTGACATAGTGGGTTACTTTTTGGACTGCTAATCAGAAGGTCATCAGTTCAAAAACCACCAGCCACTCTGTGGGGGGAAATAGAGGCATTCTGAAAAGAGTTACAGTCTCATAAACTTAACAAAGGCAATTCTACCTCGTGCTACAGGGTCACTATGAGTTAGAATCAACTCAGTGACAGTGAGTTTAGGAACAGCATGGTCAGCAGTTCAAACCTACCAGCAGCTCAGTGAGAGAAGATGAGGCTGTCTATTCCCCCCAAAAGTTATAATCCACTCTGGGGCAGTGGAGTTTAGAGGACACTGAAATCCATTTCATTTCCATGTATTTACTCTCAATTTCCTATTTTAAAAAATTGCTCATATTAATATCTCATATTCTTAGTAAATTTTTCTCTTTTTCTGTACCCTAATCTCCCTTATTTGTGGTACTATCATAAATAATATCACCATGTATCATGAGAGATATAATGTTTTCCATTATTTAGTATGAGTGCAGTTCAATAATTTTCATCAAAATGGTTAATCAAAAAGTTATTTGAGTCACTATTCTCTTTACTGAAGACACAATTCTGTTATCAGTTTGTTTTTAGGAAATTTAATTTCCTAAATTTATGTTGGAAACCATAATTTCACAGTGACAAGCAAACCTGAGCCCTTCCAATTAGTACTGCTTTCTTTTTTCTTTGTTTTAGATTGAAAATGTTTTAAAAAACAAGAAAAAATAGAAATGGTATTAGTGTCTTCTACTTGACCTGTATGTAATTAACCATGTTAGTCTTTATTTGCATGCAACTATTTCTTAGTTTGTGGAACGCTTGAAGTTCTTGGAGATATTTTTAATATCCTAATATATTAAAAGACAGTGTTTTTCCTTTTGCTAATATGTTTGGTTTCTTTACTTTTACAGATGACCCTAAAAATTAAGTGTAATTTTCCTCATGTAGAAAATGGCATTTTTAATAATGTTTTAATGCTAATCAATATTAAATTATCATTACAACAACTGGCTATTGTTAAGTGCAGAAAAACTTTACTTTAGATATTATATTTTCCTTCAGGGAATTTTATGTCTCAACACATTTTTACTATATCATTTTCTTTTTAATTTGTTTAAGAAATCCAAAACCAGAAATCCATTGTTTGCTTTCTTGGCCTATCTTCTTTGACTTTTGTTTGTGTACATGTGTCTAGTCACATTTTTTGCCATTTGATGTTGCCAACAAAATATCAGCTATATGGTCTGATGGCAAGATGAAATGCTTTAGTCAGTTTTCTTAGGTTTTCTGTGCTTTCTTTTATTCTTTTGAATGGTAAATTTCATTGCAAGTAACAGTTTTAGAGTAATGAAAATTGTTTTATTTAGTTAATTAAGAAATTTATCCATAAAGGACATTTATAGAAGTCTAAATACAGGTTTGTGCACATATAAATATATTTATATATAACAATAGGGAAATAGATCTCTGTACATATATTTATTTGTTAAGTTTTAAGGTAACAGACAGACATTGGGTTTCTACTCAAGTACTCTGTCAACACAAGAACACTGTGTTCTAATAACCTGGCATTCTGTGATGCTCACCTTCTGGACACAATCACTGAAGACAAAATGTGTGCATAAGCAAATGTGCTGAAGAAAGATGATGGTGACCGGCTATCAAAGGATATAGCATCTGGGGTCTTAAAGGCTTGAAGATAAACAAATGGCCATCTAGCTCAGAAGCAACAAAGCCCACATGGAAGAAGCACATCAGCCTGTGTGATTATGAGGTGTTGATGGGATCAGATAGAAGGCATCAAAGACCCAGAAAAAAATTTATATTGATTTGAATGAGGGAGAGGACAGAGTGAAGACCGAAAGCCCATCTGTAGACAATTGGACACCCCCTCACAGAGGGGTCACAAGGAAGAGATGAGCCAGTTAGGGTGCAGTATAGCACTGATGAAACATACAACGTTTTTCACACTGTGGGTCATGACCCTTTTGGGGGTCAAATGACCCTTTCACAGGGATCACCCTATTCATAACAGTAGCAAAATTACAATTATGAAGTAGCAACAAAAATCATTTTATGGTTGGGGGCGTTACCACAACATGAGGAACTGTATTAAAGGGTCACAGCATTAGGAAGGTTGAGAGCCACTGCTCTAGTTCTTTAAGGCTTTTTTTACATAGTCAGTATTTAGACCTGTATTTAGACCTCTAAATGTCCTTTGCCTCCTAGATCTTTCCTCCATTTCCTTTTACTTTCCTCTTGTCCAGCCTATCATGTTTGGCCTTTCTTCAGGTTTCAGTGATTCTTCTGAGCTACATTACCCTTGATCAAGCCCCACCAGGCATCCTACACCCTCCTTGATTCCCCGGAATCATCGGTCCTGTTGTTTTCTCCTCTGGATTGTTTATCCTGCTTATTTTATCTAGATAGACATGCAGAGACAATAATAAGCACAAAAATAAGACAGCAAAACAAAATAACAGAAGAAAACAAAAAACAAAACAACAACAAAACCAATGACAAAAAAAAAGTGCCTATAAATAGTTCCAGGTCTGTTGACATTTAGTAGTGATTTCAGGTAGAGTCTGATGGGGCGCCACGCCCTGGCCCTAAAGTCTATTTTTGGTATTTCTTAGGGACTTCATTGTTTTGCTCCCTTTGCTGCTCTGTTGTGCGCCCTTGCTGTTTCGCCTTGGTGTCGTGAGTCAGATAAGGCACAATTCCTGCACTATGTCTCCAATGTTGTCCCCTTAGCGCTGTGGGTCAGTGATGGATGTTGTGTCTCCTGGTGGGGTCCGCCCTATGGTGGACTTGATGGGCCAGGACTTGGTGGGCCAGGATGTGTTCTACTCTCTCTCCTTCCCTATTCGTTTACTCCTATGTGCTCTGACCAGAAGCTCTCCTCTCCCTGAGCTGCAGCTTTAGTGCTGTTCTCTGAAGTGCATTCTTCAGGGGCGAGGGGCGGGGGAAGTCCATGTAGTTGGGATTAGAGCAAGGCCCACACACCTCTCTATTGGTTTGTTGCTTCATGCCGTTATATTACTTCATGTCTTGGAGCACTAGTTTGAAGGTTGGTCCCTCTCTACTTCTTGTGGATATGTAAACAATACCCTCCCCTTGGATGGTTTAGTGCCCTATTCCCCCACTGCCCATGTCCTCCTCTTTTCTGTTTTCTCTTTCTTTTCACCTCCTTTTTAGTTGGCTGTCCCTGGATTGGGTCTGGCCCTTGCCATGGTACCTGGACCTCACCCCAGGAATGTCGGTATATAGTATTTTACCCCCTGTGCCCTTTTGTATTTTTAAGCTTACCTCAGTGGACTCATGTTATGCATGTCCTTTTGTGTTTGGCTTACTTTGCTTAGCATAATTTTATCTCATTTTTCCCATGCGGTAATCTGCTTCATGTGTTCATTGTTGCTTCTTTAGGGATGTGTAGTACTCCATTGTATATATGTACCACAGTTTTTTAATTCATCTGTTGATGGAAATTTGGGTTGTTTCCAACTCCTTGCAATCGTGAACTGCGCTGCAATGATCACTGGAGCACAGATGTCTGGCTGTGGTTTGTTTCTTACCTCTTCTGGGTATATGCCCAGTAGGGGGATTGCTGGGTCATATGGTAGCTCGATTTCCATCTGTTTTAGATATCGCCAGATCGATTTCCATAATGGCTGTATATACCTACAGGCCAAACAGCAGTGGATAAGAGATCCTATCTCACCATAACCCTTCCAACATGTGTTACTTTCTGATTTTTTAAATTTGGGTATCTTTGAGAGTGTTAGGTGGTATCTCAGAGTTGTTTTAATTTACATTTCTCTTCTGGCAAATGATCAGGAACATTTTCTCATATGTTTATTCGTCATGTGGAATTCTGTCCTAATGAAACTTCTGTTCAGGTCCTTTGCCCTGCTCCTCAGTGGGCAATTAGGTTTTTTTTCTTATTGTAAGCTAGTATAGATTTTAGCCATAAGGTACGTCATATTCTCATACTCGTTGATTTCTAGAAACTTCTTAATTTCATCTCTGATCTTGGCCAGTACCCACTCCTTTTGAAATATAGTTTTTCATCCTCCAATTATTTGCTTTTGTTTTCTTAATCATCCTTTCGTTGATTTCCAGCCTTATGGCATAGTAGTTGGAGAGAGAAATGTGTATGATCTCTATGTGCTTGAATTTACTCATCCCTTAGGTCTTGTATTTCCCTTTGGTGTGTGGCCTTTATCTCCTCTATCATTGCATCTTTTTTCTGTATTGTTTCCCTCATATCCTCTGTGACTCCAAGCAGCATTCTAAAGATATCTTTCTGTGGCAGATCAACGTCTGCTTCCTCTATGCACATCTTTGGGTTCAGAACTTCTTTTGACATTGCTTTTTGCTTTTCCTGTTTTATCAGTGAGATTGTTGGGGCTGTTTGCTGTTTGCATGTTGTTTTAGAGGAGCCCGGCACCATTTTCCAGAGAGTCGAAGAACACTGGGCACTCTCTTTGGGAGACTCGTAGGAATGCTTTTGTGAAGTGCCTGGCGCTAACTGCTCTGTGGGGTCAGGCTACCTCTTTATCCTCCTATGCTTTCACTCTTTTCTGAGCCAACCAATATTGTGTTATGTGGAGGGCAAGTTGTATGGACCTCTTAGGGGATGCTGGTTGGGTGGTTGTGGACCCACGAGATGGTGCTGCATTGGATGTTCTCACAGGAAGCTGTGGTGCTTTGGCCCACGGTGGCTCGGAGTGCCTCCAAGGATATGTGGGGGTGCCTGCTTTGGTGTGGCGCACTGCAGATGGAGGAATTTCCATAGTCAGCAAGTTCACCGCAGGGGTCGGATGGAGGTTGCGGCAGTGCTATGGAGTGCTGGGCAAGCCTGGTGGAGCTGCCTTAGGCCATATGAAGCACTGCAGCAGGTGGGAGGAAGCTTTCTCCTCCACATGTAAGGCCACAAAGGGTGCAGGGGATCTCCTAGCCATGTGGAGCAGGCATAGATAGATTCCCCTAGGCAAGTGGAGTACCACAAAGGGCCAGCAGGAGTTCTCTCAGCTGCTTAGAGGGCTTTGGAGGTAGACAGGAGATCCCCCAGCCATTTGGGGTACAATGAAAGGCAGGTAGGAATCCTCCCACCATGGGTAAGGCTTCAGAGGGTAGGTGGGAGCTTCTCCAGCTATGTGGAGGGTGGGAAGAGTTGCCATATGTGGAGGGGAGTGCCTTGGAGCCAGCAGTGACATGTGAAAGGAAAGAGAGGGAAATAATTAAAAAAACTGAACCCACTGAGACTGTGGTGGGAAAGAGAGAAGAGAGAGGGGGAAAAGTAAAGAAATAGAAGAACCCTGACCACCAGACCTTGGGGCCGAGGGGTTTAAACCCTGCCCAAAGTCAGCAGCAGCTGTGGCTGTGTTAAAGTAAAGCCCTTAGGTCAGCCAAAGTAGGCCAGCGCTGGCCACGACTGTGGCAGGGCTAAAGTTAAGGCCCAGTCAGCCTCCCTGATGGTAAGCCAAAAGACAACAGCTCTTCGAAATCTAGTAGAACTGGGTCCACTTATCTTTATGATGCTCCTCCTGTACCTGGCAGAGTGGAGCTTCCCTTGCAGTGGCTCTCCTGCATGGATTTCTAGAGTCCCTCTGATGTGTGTGCCTTGGTCATCGTCTTGCCAGAACTCCCTCAAAATCCCCGTCTCTTGCAATATGTAACCAAAAGGGCATGGTTCTACCCCCCCTCCCCCCAACTAAACAAATTCAGAATGTGAAAGCAGGGAAAAGGATGAGTAGAATGGAGAACCCATGGAAGAAATGGGAGGAAATTGCAATTGATGTATTAATGTCACAAAACAACATGTGTATAAATTGCTGAACGGGAAGTTAATTTGCTGTGTACATTTTCACTCAAACCACCCTAAAATGTTCACACCAAAAGATGCTTGAAATATGCCCCCGCTAGTGGAGAGCATTACATGGTCGGCATTTAACTTGGGGTTGTTGTTAGGTGCTGTGATGACCTGGGTCTGTTCCACCCTCACAAGCGTTCCTGTCGTTGACCCACTGGTGCAGTCTCTGTGTCTATGCATCTTATTGAGGGTCTTCCGCTGTTTTCCCACCTGACCTTCGCCAAGCATGATGTCTTCCTCCAGAGTCTGGTCTCTCGTGATAATATGTCCAAAGTACATGCAATGAAGTCTCTCAATCATTGCTTTTAAGAAGAATTCTAGCTGTACTTCTTCCAACACAAATGTGTTTTTCTGGGAGTCCATGATACATGTAATATTGTGTTCCAACACCATAGTTCAAAAGCAGCAATTTTCAGTTTTCCTTATTCATTGTTCAGGTTGCATCTACACAGGAGGCAATTGAACACACCTGGTTGTGTTAGAATCACTGGCCCTTCAGTTAGTGCTTAACTGTTTGCATAACCCAGGGACTCCACACTGCTCACCGCATTATTTGTCTTTTGTTGTTAAGTGTCATTGAGTCCGTTCTGCCTCAGCAACCCTGTGCCCAACAGAACAGACCCTGCATGGTCCGCCTGCACCATCCTAACACTGGCTCCCACGCCTCAGCTCATGGTTGCAAGCCACTATGCAATCCATTGAGGAACTTGCTCTTTTTTGCTGCTCCTCCACTTTACCAAGCATAATGTCCTTCCCCAGGGACTGGTCTCTCCTGACAATATGTCCAAAGTATGTGAGACAAGTCTCAAATAATGTTATTTAATTATGACCAAAAGGCACCTAACGCAATATCCATATTCTCTTATAAAATTAAATCTAGAGAAACAGTTGCTTTGATACTTCAACGTTTACCATTTAACTATTTCATTGGCGATAGAATAACAACAACCAAATATCCTACTTTATCAGTCATCTCATAGTCCCTTTCTAGATGAACCTTAATAAGTTATATATAGTATAAATAAATATTCCTCTTGTTACAGTACTTTAATAACCTGGACAAATGAATGCCTTCCTTGTACTTCTTGAAAAACAAAAGTCTCATTCCTTGATTATTATCATCAGCACCCAAAACCTCAGAAGCTAATCATGGAAGCCTTTGTGGTAACAAATATGAGACTGGAAGGAATCCGCTGGGGAAACCACCACCATCTTCAGTCAGTCATTTAAGCGAGATTACAACTCTAATGATCCTTCAAATTGTCCATGTGGCTGTAAAAGAAATAAACCATAGCTCATTTGGTAGCTCCTCATGGCTGATGAACTCAGTATTGCATTGGCAAGAAAGAATGCATCATTTGTCTGTTGTATATGGACTGATACATTAGCTTTGAAGAAGAATTTCAATGGATTTTAACAATGTAAACTAATGGCAGTGGGTTTGGCTTCAGGTTTTAGGAAGCTCCTGGCCAGTTTGATCGATCTGCCACAAGGTATTTCATGGTTTGCAATGGCTGAAGTTGCATATCCCACTGTGTACAGAGGATGCCCATGAGCATGACTGAAAGCTCACTGTTTAATTAGCATGGGTGTGGTGATATTACCAAGAGTTCTTTATTGTGTTTTGGTTCCAGACCTTTTTCCTGAAAATTGACAACTAAATTAAACATTTCTTTCCTCATAATGACCTTAGAGGGTTGTATGATTAGAAAAAACAAGGTAGCATTATAAACATATATGAAGTGTCTGGAACTATTTATGGCATAGGTTTCCTTTAAATATTCCTTATTATTGTCATTAGTTAGGACGACATGGATTGCTGAGGAAACTTACTGGTTAGTCTTTAAACGCTGACAAAGAAAGTGTGAGTCATTTCTTTCCAAATTAACATTTTGAATATATTCAAATGTTTGAATGTGCTTCTAGAATGTTCTGGAAAGAGGACAATGGTGATGCTTATTTCTTCCTCATTTCCTTTGCCATACTTTCCTTTTTAATAATCCAATCCCAAGCTGTTCATAAGCAATATTGGTTTAAACCAGAAAAAGTGAAAACCTGTATAGTACTTCAATTCCAAGCTTTGTAGGTTAATTTGAATGTTTGATATGTGCCACATGTTTATGAAACATGTAAACATCCCTCTGGGCACATTTGCTGGACAATTTTGTCGGCCACTTTTATGTGATAGGCTAATATTCTAGGTTAGTATTCTAGTATCCTGTAAATTAAGCAGTAAGATTGTAGGCAGGAAATGATTTCTTTAATTTCATTTAGATGGATACCTGTATTTAATTTCATTTTGATTTAATTTCATTTAGATGGATACCTGTATATATGGATATATTTATTTGCACATGCATATATGGAAGCTTACTTATATTTATAATTATATGCTTATATATCACAGTCCCTTCTAAAATTTCAAAGGTGTATGTTCCTTTCCTATTTTAAAAGAGATAAATATCAAATATATCTCATTGAATTGATAAGAATTATGTTCTTCAAAAACTAGTCCACCAGATAATCTGCCTTGCCCTTTATGGATTTTCTGATGCAGATGAATGTATACACAATTACTGCTCAGTGATTTCGTTTAACATATGAAGAGTAAACTCATACAGAGGAATGTAGTGGGTGCATGCACAAACACCCTGGAGAGTGGAGTCACTCCCTCCTCCTCTGTTCTTGTCTTTCAGGCCTTTGGGGTCAAATTTGCTTGCGATTATGTGTTAGGCATCCACAGCAGGCTATCTACAAGGCCAGCAGTGGGAGAAGTAAAATCACTGTTTCTGGGTTTGGTAGCATTGATTCAAGGCTGGAGAAGGAAGAATGACTTGGGAACTAAGGGCTACAATCCTGCATAAGACTATGTATGTGACACGATTCCTTCTATCACCACCAGCCCGATAACGAACTGACATTATGCTTTTGAATTTTTCATGGGGCAACTTAAATTTTAACTTAAACTGTAGCTTGTAAAAGAAAAAATGTTAGAATCATGTTTACTATCCCCATAGCATCAACTCCCAGGCCAAACTTCATTTCCTAGTAAATTAGCTTTGATTTACTTTTCCCCAGAATTAACCCAATCTTTTTCTTATGAGTTGAATTTTACGCATGGAAAGCACAATGATAGATTTACATATTTTGCAATAAGCTGATCATAGACAAGCGTCCCGCATTTGTAGAAACACAGGGAAAACAGGTTTTAAAGGGGCCCTGGGTCTACTATGAAATAAATAAGTAAATAAATAAATGCAGCACAAATAAGATGCCTGAAAAAATGGAACACATTATTTAGTTATATCCATCTACACAAAGACACAGGGGAGCATCTGCTGGCAGAACATGTAAAATGTTATTATATTTAATTTTAAAACTAAGTCTTGCCCTTGCTCTTTCAGGACAACTTTCTAATTTTCTTTTTTGTTTGAGAAGCTAGGTGACCTTTGACCTTTGTGCCACCAGTGCGCTAAGGAAAGTCCTGACCTTGCTCACATTGATCTTTCTCCTGCAAATGCTCCACCAACTTCCCTCTAAGGCATTCTCTCCCCGTGGACAGTTAGTTTAACCTATTGTACCTGAAAATCGATACCTAACTTGCTATCGACAGTAATTAATATGAATGATTTTCCTTATTCAGCCATGAGTCTCTGTATCATTCATCAAAGAGGACTAGTCATTCTCCGATGGCTCTTCAATATGGAATAACAGATGAGTGTCTATAAAGAGCAGAAAAGAGATGACATTGCATGTGATGGAGTGAGAGAACAGCATCAATTTAAAGATGGTTTCAAAATAAATTTTGGCTCTAGATTTTAAAAATCATTTCAGGGCAGTGTAGAGAATATTACATACAGAGAAGGAAATACAACAAACGCTTTCTAAATATTTTTTTACTTGTCAGGAACTCTGTGAGTGGTAAGTGCCATGGGCACTTCAGTTCATTTTCAGCCATACCAGATTGACCGGCAGGGAAATCGTGGACAAATGACCAGGCAAGCAGAGTCTGTTTTATCATCTGTTCTTCCTGTCTTGGTTCCCTTCACCCCAGGACAGCCAGGACCCCCCGCTGTAGAGTTGCTTTTAATATACACAACCACATCTTCCTGGAGGTCCTGGATCCAGCTCTTTAACATATATTTAAAGCTATTATCCATCAATTACACTACCGTGAAATCTATACTCGTTAATCTTTTTCCTGTTATGACAGAAATACCACAAGTGGGTGACTTTGCAGAAATTTATTTTCTCACTTCTGAAAACACTCACAGTCATCAGATCAATTCTGGCTCACTGTTTAGGAGGCTAGAAGTCCAAATGCACGGAGCTGGCTCTAGAAGGAGATCCTCTATCTATCTATATCTATCTATCTATCTATCTATCTATCTATCTATCTATCTATCTATCTATCTATCTATCTAT
>NW_022103899.1:38523199-38561588 GCF_000313985.2 Echinops telfairi | reverse complement strand
ATCATCATCATCATCATCATCTATCTGTTAGCTTTGGAGGAAAGTCTGTCTCTTCTAAGCTTTTACTCCTAGGCAGCAGTATTTCTATGGCTTGGCATGTCTCCTTCCCTACATCTGCTTGCCAGCATGTATTGTATGAGGACAAAGTATTGCTACTAATGTTCTGGTTCATCCATGCGAGGTTGTCTCTGAGACCAGTGGACAGCCGTAGACATGTTCTCTCTCAGTATCAGACTTGTCTTAGTCTCGTTAGAGTGCCTTAAAGGAAGCAACAAAAAGAACACCTTTGCCATGGAAATAAATGAGTCTGAGACCAAGACTAATATCAAAATACCAACAAAACTTGAGTAGTTTCCTCCCATGTCTTAGAGCTTTTCATAAATATTACAGAGTGTTGTAAACCACAGATTTTAGATGGATCAGTGTGTTAAAGGAAGTGGGGACACCTCACAGGGGGTAGGCCAGAGAGGAAAGATCAAGGGCTCAAGCAGAAAGAAAAGGTTTGGAAAATGATGATGTGTAATGTGTTTGATACAATTGATGTATGGATTGATATAAGAGCTGTACAAATCCCCAATAAAAGATTTATTAATAAAAAATAAAAAGGAGAAAGACCAGCAACCTCAGCAACCTCAGGCGATGAAGCAACCATGACTGAAGTCCGGAAATGGAGCTGAAGTCTAGAAACTGGTCGAAGAAGATCGTAGAACAGTTACTGAAGTGGGGATCACGGATGTTTAGCATTTTAATCGTAAGTGACTCTTTTGGCCTCAGCAAGCTTTCAGTTTGGTAAATGCGAAACATTTCATGTGAAGATTAGCTAACTTTAAGAGCTGATTTTTCCAGCAGTCTGTTAAATGACATAAAAGTTCATGAAAATTATTTTATGGAAGGCAACACAGTCAGAGATGAGGCTTGGATTTAGCAATAGGATTCAAAGAGCAAGGTTTAATAAAAACAACAGCTTCCAACATTTGCTGGGCCCATTAAATTCAAGACAGGAAACAGCAGCACCGGCAGTTATTGTGACTGTTTCTGGGAATCCGTAACGAGTCACGTGGGGAGATTTTCGTGAAGGGCACCGATGATCACAGCAGCTTATTAGGACGCAGACTTAAATAAAACTGAACACTGCTCTGGCAGAAGGAAGGCCAGAGAACTTGTGCTGACGGCTGTCTTATAAGAACAGGAGGGAAAGGCTTACTTCATCGGCCTCACCCCCTTAACTTGCCCCACTATACTTCTATATGTTCCCCGAATCAAAGAACATTTCCAAGAACATGATTTTAGTTCTTGGAGAATGCCAACCCTGTTGGTTGAGTGTGGTGCAGATCAGAGAAGGCAGATCAAATCCTTCTTTGGGAGACGGGTGGGAGCAATGCAGAATGGCATAGCCCCAGATAAAAAGATGGATCGAGAAACAGTAACTCCACGGTATCCTAGTTTTCTCTAATAAAGGTTTCTGTGATGTTGTAGGCATACATTTTGACTTTTCCTCTCACATCTAAAAAGGCATTGACTTAAGATACAGCCCAAGCTAATCCTGCCGCCAGAACAGAACAGAAGCACACATGCTGCAATGCGACTGATAACCGCTCACACAAAACGAAACACAGCCATCGCCACTGGGGAGATTCCAACTCTGCCCCTTGACAGAGGGTTTCCGAAACAATATACCTTTAGGGCAGCGGACAACCTTGTCATCCTCACACAGAAAAGCTGGTGGCTTTAAACTGCAGTCCCACCAGGGCTCCTTCCAGAGTGATTAGAATTTACAACACGTATTTTTGGAGGGCATGGTTCAATCCATAACAGTCCACCCTTTGCCTCTCCCAATTCATATGCTTGGCATACCCAAAGTACATGTACCTCATTGTGTCAACCCCCAAATCTTAAATCAAATCCAAATGCAAAAAATCTCATTTTTGAATCATCTTAAAGAAATATGGGTAAGACTTGAGGCATATTCAGTCCTGGGGCAAAATTCCTTCCCATCTGTGAAGTGTGAGGTCTAGAATACCTGTTATCTGTTTCAAGAGTATAATGGCGTAACAGGCACAAGGTTGACAGTTCCATTACAAGTGGGAATACCATGTGGAATATCTCTAAAATCTTAAAAGTAATCTTCTTTTCTCTGAGACCATGGTGCTGTCTTCCACACTCTGAATGTTGGGTAAATTCTCGGTAGAGGACTCTGCCCCTTGGGTTCAGCTCCAATTTTCAGGCCCAATAGATAAAACTTTTTTTCCTTGGCTTTGGGGGATTCCATTCTCCCAGTGTATATCTGAATAGTAACCCCAGCAGGCACCATTCTTCTGCCCGTTGGACATGAGCAGCAGATGCCCCCCCTAAGCCACCTTAACGAAAAGATAACAGCCACCAAACGGACTGACACTGCGTCAGTTCGGACTCTTAGTGATATCACAACGGCCAGTCTCTGGAAAAGAACATCCTGCTCGGTGGAAGTAGAGGGCAGTCAAAAAGAAGAGGACCTGGAACAAAATGGATTGGCCCAGTGGCGGCAATGATGAGCTGGAACGTAACAATTGTGAGAATGCCGCAGTGTTTCATTCTGTCACAAGGACTAGATGAGTCAAAACTCATAGGTTCAATGGCTCCTGACAGCAACAATCAGAAGATAATAGAGTTTTCTCTCTAGCTCTCTTCACTTACTCCTGAGAGCTCTCCCAGGCAATCTAGCATTTTGCACCTTTAAACTCTTTCCAGTTTGCATGCATTACCCAATTTCAAAACGGCTTCAACAGTTTAGAAGATGCTAGAGCAGGG
This sequence comes from Echinops telfairi, assembly GCF_000313985.2. Taxonomy (NCBI): domain Eukaryota; kingdom Metazoa; phylum Chordata; class Mammalia; order Afrosoricida; family Tenrecidae; genus Echinops; species Echinops telfairi. Next base: position 38,558,801 of record NW_022103899.1, on the reverse strand, counting down.
TCCTATTGGGTTTACAGTCTGTATTAAGAGTCCAATGGTGCTACAGCAGAAAGGCAACAGTGGTGGCTTCAATAAACACATTTATTTATCACAGTTTAGGAGACTGGAAGCCCCAGATCAGAAGACTGGCTTTCGGGGAAAACTTTATCTTTTGATCTCCCTTTTGATCCATTTTAAATGTGTTCGAGTTCTTAATATTTTTTGCTTTCTATTCCATTGAGATTTTTATGTTGTTTGGGAGGGTTTATTTGTTGGTGGCAGGGTTTTCTTCAGTGTTTTTCTGTATGTGAAATCCAGCACAGGTGAATCTATGGGGAGAGTATCTGGATTCATGGTTTCTTGGGGTCTGGCAGAGGAGATTGGGGGGAAATGGAGAGCTGGAAACAGTGAGTACAAGAATGAAGAAAATGTTCTAAAAATTGATTGTGATGATGATTGCACAAGTCTTCTTGATGGGATGGAACTATTGAATTATATAATATGTGGATTACCGTATATGCCAATATGTACAAATGTGCTTGATGCAATTGATGTATGGATTGTTGTAAGAGCCCACAATAAAATTATTTATGTAAAAAAAGGACTCTTACAGGTTCATGAAAATTAACTACCTGGATCATTCTAGGATAAAAGCCAGCTAGAGTTCACAACCTGAGTCTTCAGTGAGCGGGCCTATTCAAGATTGCAGTTCTGAGAAGCTTCGCCTTTGTATTTCCTAGAGATTGAGCCAGCTTGAGTCTGACCAGGCTGATAGGTTCGTGCCAGCACAGAATTTGTGTTGGTTTGCAAACTGGATTTAAATTTCTATTCTGTTTTGTGTGATTACAAGCAGCAGAATCTGGCCCTGACGAATGTAAGGAAACAAATGTATTGTAAGACGATAAATACAGACACATGCATATGCTTGGTGAGGCCTGGGCGGTGTTGGGGTAAGAAGACTCATGGATTCAACTGCAAGTCGAGGGCCAGTGTTAGAAATAATAACAGCAGAAACCACACTCACGGTCCTTAAGTCAATGCTGAGTCATAGCAACTCTTTGGGACAGGGTGGAACGCCCCCTGTCAGTTTCCAGGACAGTAACTCCTGACGGGAGTCGAAATGCTGTCTTTCTCCGCAGTAACAGCAGGGTCTCTGGAAGGACTGCTCGTGGGAATTGCTGCAGCAGGCCCTTCGCAGGGGCATTCAATGCGCTCAGCACCAGCATGCCACCACTACTGCCTGATGACGTGCCTCCAATGGTCCTGGCACTCTTTACTCAACAAAGTGCCCATGAGCACGCAGTTAGTGAAGCCTAACCGGGAAGCCAAATAGTGAGCAGTTTGCAATCTTTTCACAATAATGTACCCACATAAATATGTGCCCATGCATATAAGAACAATGATATGCATAGAAAACTAAAGTTGAAAGAGATTGTATGGTTTGCAAATACTGTATAACACGTTATTTTCATAAAAGTAAAGTCGTTCTATAAGTTTTTTTAGTATGATATTTACTATTATTTCAAGATTAGGTTCAGTGGAGAATTCCAAAACAGAAATGAAGCCTTATTAGACTATGTGGGATGCTGGAAAGATTTTTTTCCTTCTTTCTTTCTTTATTTTTTACATCAAAAGACTTTATTAAAAGAGTAAAAAGAGGGCCCACAGACTGGGAAATATATTTAATAATGACACACAGACAAAGGACTAATTACTAAAATCTATAATATCTTACAAGTCAATGATTGCATCTCTAAAAGCTCCCTTCTGGTGCTATCAGAAATATTGGACTGCTAAGCCTAAGGTCATTGATTCAAACCTACCAGCTACTCTGTGGGAGAAAGATGAGGCTGTCTGCTCCGCAGTAGAGATTTACAAAGCCCCCGAAATCCTGTGAGTCAGAATCCAGTGAATAGCAGTGGGTCTTGGATTTGATGTGTTTATGTTTTCTATAGATGAGTCAGCATTGACTCAATGGCAGTGAGTTTTGCTTTTTATAGATAATTTAACAATCAAACCTGAGTGTGGACACATGCAGAAGTGCTTCTACTTTTGCTTTTTTCTGTTTTATAATAATTAGCAAAAATTTTATTTATATTGTGGTCATGTTTTTGTATATCTCCAGGGTGAAATGTTTAATTTCCCTCTAATTTTCCATCTGAATTAAATTATTTAAATTTTTTACTTGTTATTTTTACAGAAACGATTATTTTAAAATGTCAATAAGAAAATCTCAGCTCATTTTTCTTTAAGTAGCAGTAGATAACAATCCAATGCTTTATTCTGAACTACACTGAACCTAGGAAAGCATTGAGGCATGCATGTAAGTGTAATTAGGTGGACACAATTATGGATTCAGAATGACTAGAGTTTGTTTAAGTGGAACAGTGACATCTAGTGACCAAAACATCATGTCACTGGATCAAAAGGAAAAGAATACTTATGTCTATGTAAGTTAGGTTCTTAAATGTGAATGAGCATTTACTGTATTTCTAAGCAAATACCTCATGGTCTATGTGTACTTACAAACCCCAGCTGTCCTACCTCAGGCATTTCAAAAAGCTCTATGCTAGTTTAAATTTTTAAAAATAGAAACATAAAAAATTCACATAGCATCCTTATAAATATATGTGGGTTGCTAGAGAGTGCCTATTGGACACCCACAAGATTCTGTTGAATGCGCATGTTCTTTGCATGAAAATACAGCAGTTTTCATATACCTGTAGAGGGGGTTGTCTTGAATTGTTTTTTTTCCTGCCTTCCATGGACACCACTCAGCACCTCCCATCAACGCCTGTCAATGCTTCTTACCTGGCCTCCTTACTTCTGGTCTCATGACACAGGCCTTCCTCTCACTGCGTTACTCTGCACTTTATACTCAATGCACCCCTGAATTCTGGCTTTCTCTTTTTCCTACCAAGTTTCTTTTGCTCTTATTTTGCCAAACATATGTTGAATTTGCGAGGTTTTTTTTTAGAGAGATTCCTCCATTTTAAAAGAAAATAGTCCATCAGATTATTTCTACTTCCATATTTTTATTTGTATTTATTGATTTCCTTTGTCCTGAAATTTATTTTGAATGTCCTCTGAAATGTTTATCTTTCCAGTCTCACTTTCTTGCTAAGGTCTTCCCTATTCTTTTCCTTCTCAGTCACTCCTGAGGTAAATGTCTGAGGCGTTGGCAGTTCGCACCACACCTCCGTAGTTCGCTGTCCTCTGCCGTGAATGGATGACTGTTGCCTCGCATGGCAATCTGTGGCCTCACTGAATAGGCTATGAACTTTTTAACAGTACGAAACTCCTATACGTCTTCTAGGACTCCTTTGAAAATTGCTAAGCAAGTCAAAAAATCAAACTCACTGTCATTGAGTCCATTCTGATTCTTGGTGCATAATCAATAAAATTTTTGATAGATTTTTTTTTATTTGATAATCGGAAGTAAAATTTTATAGATTGATTGTAAAGGAAGTCATATAAGCTTGATGTTGATTTAAAAAGCATTTCAATAATGAGAAATTTCAAGAATTTATCAAATATTTCCTCTGATAGTGATATCATCTGGTATTTTTATAAAACATTAGATCATACATTGATTGCTCATAAACACAAATCTGGAAGGGATTATTGGAGCGCATCAACGACAATACACATGTCATATCAATGGAGGTCACCCTCCTGAAGCTGTGTTATACGCTTTTGCATTTTGCAGGATATGAAACCTAGGATCGATGAACCTAGAGAGATGGCAAAAAGCGGGGAGGGGTGTACAGGACGGAGTGGGGTAAATGGGAGACGATGTCACGGAATCCATGTAGAGAAAGAATTTTCGAAACTAATTGCGGTAACAATTGTACATTCTACTTGATGTGGATGAAATTTTGAATGATTTATGTATTCAGTCCCAGCCAATAAGAAATAAACAATACACAATTTACAAGGGATGGCACGAAGACTTAGCATTATTAAATGGATTACTTAAAGTTACATAAGTAATATTAAAACTTAATTGATGATGAATTTAAGAAAAACAATGTAGCTAAGGAAGATAAGTATTGCTACAAAACGATGTAATATAAATACAATATTTTAGGGTTGAAGGACAACAATGAAAATTTTTATATTTCTATATGTAATTTATAGATGACAAAGTTATTGCATATGATTGCTCTCATTTGATTTCTATAACCAACCACACTAAAATTTAAGTAATTCTCATCCTCATTCTATAGATTCATGTTTTCAATATATACTTATGAAACATCTTTTTTACATCTGAAACTATGAGGTGCTGTGGACATAGAGCAGCAGCATTTGGCTTGGCTTCTTTGAGGCAGTGGTATTGGGGCCACCACCCCCCCAGCATGACCCCAAGGACCTCTTCCTGTACCACACCACCCAGAATTCTTAACAAATGGCAACTGACTCTATTGCCATGGAGTGGGTTCCAACATCCTTCATAATGTTTACTATCAACTTTAACCACAAGTAATATGTGATAAATAGAGTTGTAAAGTGATTCATTGTAAAATTATTTTTCTATATTTAATTATCACCTTATTAGTTGCATTCCTAGTAGCTGAGCAGTAATTTTTTTAACCTTTTCTCCTTTTTCTTTAATTGCTACTTCAGTCTCAATAAAGTTGTTGGTATACCCACTGTCATAGAGTTGAATTAACAACCTAACAGCATTAGAGGACAGAGTCAAACTGCTCTGTAGGCTTCCCAAGACTGTAAATCTTTGCAGCAGTTGACAGCCTCATTTTGATCCGGGAGGTGGGGGTTGGAATGGCACAATGCTTCTTAAAACAGCTCGATGCTTAACCCACTGTACCTCCAGGGACCCTCAGTTCACAATATTGTACTAGAAACTTTGACAAAAATCAGTGACTTTAAAGACACCAATAACAACAACAATCACAACATGCTTATAGCCTGTGCAGACAAGTTCAAGCCATTTGAAGCATCATTGTAACTGGTGATAATGACAGCTCTGACCATATATAGCCCAGTAGAAGGTTCAAAAGTAAATTAGCATTAAGTCTTAGAGTTGTAGATATATTGATACATATGAGGTGATCTTACAGTGAAAAAATGTGTTTTTATTGTTATAGTTAGGCACAGGGATATTTTTTATAAATAATAATAAATTTCTGCTGAAAAAATATTATAGACAGCCATTTTGCTATTAACCTTTCTGTCATGGTCACCCCGTGTGATCTAAGCCCCCTACCTTCCCCTAGTGACTTTTTGAGGACTTTGTTCATTTGTTTTGGTAGCTGAAATTGAAGTTCAAAAGATTAGTGATCAATCAAGCTCACATACTAATCAGTGGAGATCCAGTAGTACAACTAAAACCTTCAGTCCAGAATAATGTGTTGCACTTTATGGTTGCTTTTGCTTGACACTATTTTGCAATTAGGTATCTAATAAGAGCACACATAACTTATAAAGAAATAACAGCTCTCATTCATCAGCATATTATTTTTCTGCTAATGTTCCACAGATGAAACCACAAATGCAAAGCTTAACTTCATCGTTATTAAGTTTGGGTTAATTTATGGATGTAAAGGAGATAACTTTACCTTTTCCCCCACAAAATAGAATTTGTGGTCTAGTCAACAAATAATATCCTGCTTGTTGGATAGAGAAGTCAGTGCTTTCTATGGGAACTCTCTCATTCCTCGGTTCCCATCATCCATTTGTTCCCATGATTATCTGCCCACTAACCAAGCAGGTATTGATTTCAATATCTGCTACTATTGTTTCCCCTTAAGTATTTATTTTGATTTTTCATCGGTGGTAGAGGATTATATATATTGTAGCACTCATTTTTCTTACTCTGTGTATCTTACCAACTACAACATAAAAAAGCAGCAAAACTTTTGCAAATGTAGAATATTTGGAGCAATAGATGTTTTTAAAAATGTTGCCACATGGGAGATGTGTTATGATTATCTAAGGATCCAGTGTTGTTGTGTATCTTTGAGTTAATTCTGACTCAGAGTGGCCCTATCAGGAAGATGAGATTTGCCTCCTAAGATGCCCTAGGCTGGCATCTTTAAGGGCGTACACAGACATCTTTTATCCTGTGGAGTAGCTAGTGGAGTCTAGCCCTTGACCTTTTGTCAGCAGCTGAGGACCACTTCACCATGACCCACTGGGCTCCTTAAGAGTCCCATTGTGACAATGAAGAAGAATGAATAGATTATGCAATATAACATTTTGCTATCGTTAAAATTAGAAAACTTTTTCCCTTAGACCATGTATTGCTATTAGATTAGATTACAAATGTGTAGTTTTGAATGCAAGTTAGTATCTTTTACTGGTTCGGCTATGGAGAGAATGGCTGCCTGATTTATCAGTAAGAGCAGATCTGCCAAGTTCACTGGTAAGGTGGGTGAGGGAGGCCCTCCGTTTTATCGGTAACAAGAGGAGTCAGGTTTCATAAAGCATGAGTCAGGCTTCTTTGAACCCGAAGCTACTAAGTCTCTTGTTTGGTTCATTAACTGGATCCTGTCAGAGCAATTCAACAATTAGGTCAAAGCAAATGTTATGTGCTTGGGCCGATGAGTCAGCTTTCATGTGGACCCCAACATCTGCAAAATCTCAGGGCAAAGGGCATAAGAAAATAATGATGTCATTGGCCTTTGTCTACTTTTTCAATTTCTTTTAATCCTCTTTGTCCAATTCATAACATCCCAACCCCAAACCAAGCCTCTCACTGGTGAGTCAATTCCATCTCTCAGCAACTCTATAGGACAGAATAGAATGGCCCATGGGATTTCCAAGACTGTAAATTTTATGGAAGCAGAGGGGGGTTAACCCCTAATCATTTGGTCAGCAGCTGAGTGCCTTAACCACTACACCACCAGGGATCTCTTGCTAACAATTGAAATATCTTAAGGCTGAAATTCTAAGCAATATCAGCCCTTGTTCTTAAATTTTTCTAGCATTGTCTTCTTTTGGGTACAGTATGAACCTCTGACGTCTGATAAACTTCCTGCTTGTGTCACTTGGAGGTGGAAGTATCCCAGTAACTGAAGATTTAAATTCAATGGAAAACTCACTATGATCCTTGCCTCTAGCACATTCTGTCATAAATTCCCTGGAGAACAAAGGGTATGTAGAGGAACTCCATGGGATGGTATGATAATCTCAAAACTCACTGCCATTGAGTGAATTCACTCCCATGGTGTCCCTTTAGAACTGGTAGAACTGCCCTTTGTGGGTTTGCTAAGCAAATAATCAGAGAAACTGGGTTTTAGGAAAAAGAATGGGGCATCAGGACTGGAGGGAGGCTTAAACACAACCAGCAATATACAGATAACATAACTTTGCTTGTTGAAAGTGAAGCGGGCTTGAAGCACTTGCTGATGAAGGTCAAGGTTTGCAGCCTTCAGTAGGGATAGCAACTCAATAGAAAGAAGACCCAAATTCTCACAACTGAACCCAAATGTAATATCATGTTCAATGGAGAAAAGGTTGACGTAGGCAGGATTTTGTCTTGCTTGGCTCTACCATCAGTCAATGGTAGAAGCAGAGAAGCAGAAGTCAGGAGATCAAAATAGGCATCATGTTAGGGAAATCTACTGCACAAGACCCCTTGAGAGTACTCAAAAGCAAGGATTTTACTTTGAGGACGAAAGTAGGCCTGGCCCAAACCATGGTATTTTCAATTACCTCATGTGCATGTGAAAGTTGGACACTGAACAAGGAAGGCTGAATAAGAATTAATGCCTATGAATTGTGGCTCTGGAGAAGAATAGTGAAAGCACTATGAACTGCTAAAAGGACAACGGGATCTTGGAAGAAGTGTGGCCAGAGGTCTTCTTAGAGGCCAGGGTGGTGTGACTTCATCTTACGTACTTTGGACATGCTATCAGGGGAGAATAATCCCCGGAGAAGGACATCATGCTTAGTAGAAGTAGAGGGTTAGCAAAAATAGAGGAAGGCCCGCCATCGGATGGATTGACACAGTGGCTACAACAATGGGATTCAGCACAGGAATGGTTATGTGGCTGGTTCAGGACCAGACAGTGTTTTGTTCTATGGTGCCTAGGATCACTGTGGATCAGAATTGAGTCGAAGGCATCGAACAACAACAACAAAACAAAGTAGACAACCTCATCTTTCTCCTGTAGAGCAGCCTGTGTGTTTGCCCTTGTGGCTTGATCTGCTCAGTGCATAACCCACTGCAACACCCGGGCCCCTCACAGCAGGTCTTCTTGCTTCTACCACAGCTCAGCCGGGAACCACAGGAATCCCTTTGATGGAAGTGCGATTTGCATCATTTAGAAAACAAAATAACTACCTCTAGTAGAGTCTAAGAATGCCCCTAAAGAAACAAAAGTTTTGACATGGCTCATACTCTCCATTAAATTCAGGTTTTAATCTCACCATAATCCTGTCCATTACTATAGTAATAAGCACCCTTCAAAATGGGATTATAGCCACAGGCATAGAATCCAGGATTATAATATGTCACATAAAGAATTACAGCTAGATTGGCCATATTAATTTTCCACAACTCAAATAACCTTTTGTTTTACTTTTAAAATAATTCTTGTCCTTTGCCTCTTGCTGTTATCACTAACATCTGTTTTACTGCATCTTACAGTAATAAAAAACCTAAATAGAGATAGCACTGCAATACTCAAGAGACCTGAGATACACAATCTTGGACGCTGCTCCCTATGAGTTAAGCATACCCTGTTACACAGTGAGCTTCTTAGTTGACGTAGGGAAAGTTCACATTAAAACAACAGTAGAAAGTACAGTGCAATACTGTACAGTCAATGCAGAGCCAGCACCATAGAATTTTAATATGACTATCAAGACATACTTATTACAGATTAAGTATATACTCGACAATGATACCCCGGACAGTGCAATTGCTTTGTATTCAAGACATGTAAGGTATGCAGGCTGCATGTACTAGAGAAGTAAAACAGAGAATGTTAATTAAGATATTACACCTTGTTTCACTTCCTCTTCTGAATCAGGTTTGAACCATGGAAACTCCCTGTTATGTACTGCAAAAACTGTTCTTAGAATTTTATTTTCATGTGAAATCAATGATATTGTTCTATAATTGTGCATTGTATTAGGCCACCTTTTTCTGGAATGGGTACAAATATGGATCTCCTCCAATCAGTTGGCCAAGTAGCTGTCTTCCAAATTCTTGGCATAGACAAGTGAGAGCTTGCAGTGCTTCATCAGCTTGTTGAAACACCTCAATTTGCATTTCATCAGTTGCTGGAGCTTTGTTTTCAGCGAATGCTGTCAATGCAGTTGGACTTCTTTCAGTACCACTGGTTCTTGCTCATATGCTTCCTCTTACAGTGGCTGACTTTTGACTAGTTCTTTTTGATACAGTGATACAGGGCATTCTTTCCATCTTCTTGGGATGCTTCTTGCATTACTCAGTATTTGCCCATAGAATCTTTCAACATTGCAACTTGAGGCTTGAATTTTTTTAAGTTATTTTGGTTTAACTATACTGAACATGTTCTTCCATTTTAGTTTTCTAACTCCAGATCTTTGCACATTTCAGTATAATGTCTTACTTTGTCTTCCTGAGCTGGTCTCTGAAAATTTCTATTCAAATGTTTAACTTCATCATTTCTTCCATTGCCTTAGTCACTATCATTGATCCACCTTGATCTTTTCTTTCTTTCCTTTTTTAATGACTTTTTTTGCTTTCCTCACTTATGTTCTTAATGTCATCTGACAGACCATATACTCAAGGTCATATCTGGGTTCCCGTGAACTTGTTTTCATTTTCTTTAACTTCAACCTGAATTTAAAAATGAACAGTTGGATGGTGTGTTCCATAGTCAGCCCTTGCCTGGTTTAGCTGCTGATACTGACTTTCTCCACAGTCTCTTCCCACAGATGAAATCAGACTGATTTCTGTGTTATCCATTTGGAGAATTCCATGGTGACCATTGCCATTTTGTTGTCAAAAAAAGTCTTTGTGATGAAGAAGTGTTGTTTTTGCAAAATTCTGTCATGTGATCTCCAGCTTCATTTCCATCCCCAAGACCACATATCCCTTCCTCTTTGTTCCCAGCTTTTGCACCCCAATCGTCAGTATTGATTAATGCAACTCGATTGCACGCTTGGTCAATTTTGGACTGAAGAAATTGGTAGACTTCTTCAATTTCTGTATCTTTAACTTTTGTGGTTGGTGCATAAATTGGAATAGCAATTGTACTGATTGGATTTCCTTGCATGTGGAAAGGCGTTATACTACCACAGATGGTGCTGTACTTCAGGATAGATCTGGAAATGTCCGTTTTGATTATGCATGCAATGCCATTTCTGTTGATTGTGGCATTCCTGGCAGAGTAACCCATTTGATTTTCTGATTAAAAGGGTCAATACCAGTCCATCTCAGCTCAGTAATACCCAGAATATCAACCTTTCCATTTCATTTTTAAGGACTTCCACTTTTCTTAGATTCACACTTCATAGAACATTTCACATTCTAATTATTAAGTGATGTCTGCGTTCACTAAATGCAGCTAATTGAAGTTTCTTCTCATTTTTAGTCATGCCCCATCAGCAAATAAAAGCCCTCTTTACTTTGGTTTAAAACTAAAGCCTCTTCCTTCTGGAAATTTCTAACTCCTCTTTCACAAATCTAATTATAAAGACTGAAGGTGAGCTTATAAACTCTCCATAATCATAACTTCCAGTATTCATTTCTATCTTACATTATGCCCATAACCCCAGGTAATCAATTCACCTCGCTGCTATGGAGTGAATTAGACTCAAAGGAGAAATCAATATATCTTCCTAGTACAGTCAGTAAAGCAATAAATCTAAACATAAACACAATACATTTTAAAACACTCAGATTCATTCCTTTCTTGTGTAGAATATCCCACTCATACGCACATGGACTTAGGCCCATGGTAGGGTGTATCCAACAAGGCCTGGCCTTCTATCAGTCATTTCGTCTAAACAGCCTAGATTTGCCCCTGGGTAACCAGTGGCTGTTGAAGACTTCTTACATTACCTTCAGCCACTTCAGTTAAGACTAGACAAAGCGAAAACATTCAATCATCAAAATTTTCACCTTCCCTGCTCCCTTGGTTCTTTCTCTTACAAGTGTCCATGGGCCTGGGGCCATTGCAAGGCATCACTGCCACCAATTGCATGCAGACCTATCATAGCGATGGGCATCTCCAACATCCTGTGGTTCCCCTGTGGCAAGAGCCAGACCACCTCCATGCTCTAGTCTTTGTTAAGCATTCTGACAGCAAGTAGTCCTCCCGGGACACTCACTCTGCAGTGATGCTGGGTTCGATCGTTCACGGCAATGGCCACACAGAGCTCACAGACAATACTCTAAGTCTCTCTCCTGTCCTGTCTCTTGGCCTTTGCCTACATGGGCCAGGAAGGCAGCTCACCTGCTGTTCTGTCCCACAACTTCGTCTCGGGCAAGATGAGGAACTGCATGGCGTAGTCTTGGTGCTGCTCCTCTGAGCCGCCCTGCCACAGTCTCTGATGTGTCCGGTCTGGGAGGCCTCTTCCACTTCAGACAGAGATCTTGATGCTCATTGAAGGTCATTGGAGTTTCTCGCTCTCCTCTCCACCCCTACTTCTGTCCTCCTGGTTCATTCTCCCGTTAGTCTATTACAGCAGTCCCTTAATCGGCCGGAATTGACTCAATGGCACTAAGTTTGAGTTTTCTTTGTTTAACCTTCCAATCTGCTAAAACGCTGCTAACACTGTTTTTGTTGTTGTTGTTGTTGTTGAGTTTTTGGATGTTCGGTTTATTCACTTCAAACACACATCAAACTATCTAACAATCTTAAAATAAACTTAAGTCATTTTCCATAAGGGTAACGCAAGATTAATTCAGCATCATCTCAGTTACTGGCCCTGAGTCCCGATAGGCATTGCCTTCATCGCTGTACTCACCCAGGTAGAAGTGGAGAGAGCAGAAGCTGGTGTCTCCTCCCTGGTTCCTAGCTCTCTGAGTTCAGTCTTTCTACCTGGGCCTTTTATAGGTGGTCTTGCTGGATCTTGTACGTCATTATGGCTTTCTGCCAAAGTCCAATCAGGGTTCCCCAGATGTGTCTGGGGAAATTCTAGGTGCTGCTGTGGTAGGTGGTTTATTTCTTTTCAGAGAGTCTGTGGTGATTCAGCATTTCTTCTTTTTTTATATATCATTTTATTGGGAGCTTGTACAACTCTTATCACAATCTATACATACACCCATTGTATGCCAAGCACATTTGTACATTTGTTGCCATCATCATTCACAAAATATTTGCTTTCTGCCTGAGCCCTTGGTATCAGCTCCTCATTTTTCCCCTACCTCCCCACTCCCCACTCTCTCGTGAACCCTTGATAATTTATAAAGTATTATTATTCTGTCATATCTTACCCACTGCCTTCACCCACTTTTCTATTGTCCGTCCCCCAGGGAGGAGTTTATATGTAGATCCCTGTAATTGGTTCCCCCTTTCTACCCCACTCTCCCAGTATTGCCACTCTCACCACTGGTACTGAAAGGAATCCCTGTGTTTCCAGTTCCTATCTGTACCTGTGTACATCCTCTGGTCTAGCCAGATTTGTAAGGTAGAATTGGGATTATGATAGTTGGGGGTGGGGTGGGGGGGAAGTATTTAGGAACTAGAGGAAAGTTGTATGTTTCATCGTTGCTACACTGCACCCTGACTAGCTCGTCTCCTCCCCGAAACCCTTCTGTAAGGGGATGTCTAGTTGCCTACAGATGGGTCTTGGGTCCCAATCTGCACTCCCCCTCATTCACAATGATTTGATTTTTTGTTCTTTGATCCCTGATCCCTTCGACACCTCATGATTACACAGGTGGGTGTGCTTCTTCCATGCGGGCTTTGTTGCTTCTGAGCTAGATGACCATTTGTTTACTTTCAAGCCTTTAAGACCCCAGATGCTATCTATGTCTTTTGATAGCTGGGCACCATTGGCTTTCTTCAGCAGCTAAAACTTTCTTAACCATCATTTTCGTCATTTCATATTATGCTTCTCTTAAAAAATCTCATTTGTTCCCATTTTCTATACCGTTAAAGATAAAATTCCAAATATGGCAGACACATATTTCTACAAATCCCTAGCAGCTTCATTGTACAGTATGTACACAAGTAGCCTCATTTGTGGTAGAAAGACAGTGCACTCATGGTCAGTGAACCAAATTCAACCTGGAAAGAACCATATTTCCAGGTATTCTGTAAAACTGTTAGGCTCAGAATAGTGTCTGGAGCCAAGTGGTGATTTTGCCCTTATGAATAAAGCCCAGACTCTCCAGTGCTTGTTTCACTTATTGTCTGAATCTGCCTTCTTGATTCCTTATGTCCTTGATCTTGCGGGAGCCTTGGTGTGTGGTAGGCTGTGAACTGGGCTGTTAATCAAAGGCCAGAAGTTGGCATCCGCTGTCACTCCTCCGAATGAGGTGGTCCACTCCCATAAAGATTTACAATTGCGGAAAACCAAGGGATCAGGTCCACATGATCGTAATGGGTTGCTATGAGTCAGATTCAACACTATGGCAGTTTTTAAAATAATTAAATCTAATCTAAAACCAGGAAGTCCCTACACACACACACACACACACATACACACACCCTACTGCCATCCAGTCAAATCTGACTGATAGTGACCCAAAGGACAGGGTAGAACTGTTCCTTGAGTTTCTGAAACTGTAAATCTTTATGGGAGCAAAAAGCCTCATCTTTCTCTCCCAGAGAGGGTGGTAGATTCAAACGGTTAACTTTCCTGTTAGTAGCTCAACACATTACCCACTGTGCAACTCAGGGCTGCTCAGGAAGTCCTTGTGTGGTTAAGGCTCTTGACTGTCTTGACAATTCGCTTCTGAAAATGGTATGTATGAAGTACTGATATAGTTAAAGTTTATTGTGCCAACTTGTCCAATAAACACACGTGGGGTTAATTGAAGGGCAGAGCGATAAATGGCTCCATGAGCCTCCCCTTTCTAGTTCTCGAGTCTCTTGCTTTGTGATGTTTAGACCAGGGTGCAGCTGCCTTAGCCAGTTCCCTGCTTCAGCTGGCAAGGTTCACTTCCTGCAAGAAATCCCCAAGGAGAAGCAGCATGGATCTACCCCAATACAGCCCGTGTGGAGACCCCCGCCAGCGCTGAGATGCTTACGCACTCCCTGATTCGGCTTTCCTCTTACAGTTGGCATCATAGTGTGTGTTTTGTGAGATGGAGGAGGACTTTGTGGATTGGTGTAGGACATATGGGTGAATGTTGGACTTGTGAGCTTGGGCAGCACTGGGTTGGGATGTTTTCTTGAAGTGCACTTTATATAAAACTCTCTATTATACATGAGTTTCTGTGGATTTGTTTCTCTAAAGTATCCAGACTAATACAAGTACACTTCTATTCTGACATGCATACCATCCTTATAGGTCAGAATCAGCTCGGTGCACCTGGTGGTGGCTGCGGTAATGCTAATCTGATCTACCTAGGCGATCCCTTTCTTTGGAGTATTCTGCTGTTCCCAACCCTGAATGTCATTATATACCCCAATTCCCCTTCTGCTTTCTGTGTCCTCATATTTACATCTGCAAATCTACCTCATATTTACATCTGGAAATCTAAGGCCATCCTATTGATGAATTCTGTTCTTTCTCCTCCTCAGCATATAGACTCAGTTTCTCCTTTGAACACTTAGTAATGATTGGTTGGTACTTACCACATTTCATCTTTCATTAGTCACCTGAAAATCCCATTACTAGCTTATAGTCTCATTTGGAAAGAGAAGATATGCTATATATCTAAATATTTCACTTATAGCACATGGATGGGACGTTCTGCTCTTAGGAAGCACATAGTAGATCCTTATTAAATACCACTGTTTCTCAGTACTCCTGTAAAACTTGGTTTGCCTCATGATTGCTGGCTATTTTAATTTTGCTACACTTCCCATGGTCAGCAAAAGCCTGGAAGAGCATCAAAACACCCAAGTCTCCCACTGCCTTTGCAGTATGAAGCTATATATTGTGGATTTCAGAATAATAATGTACAAGCCATTGTATTGCTTTCTCTGCTGAGTTCTAAAATTCATGGTTCAATAGATGCTACCTAGATGACGTATAAGTATATTGATGAGAAATCATGGCCAAGTGTGGTCACTGAATGAACATTTTTATGGGAAAGAAAATAGAGAATGTTTAGGGGAAGATTTTTGTATGTATAGGAAGGGCCTTCCTGAAACACACATATGAAACATTTGGGGTTTGTCAAAACTTAGTATATTTAGTGTCTTGGGGAAAAGAGCAAAGCTCTTTTTATTCTGTGTAATTTGGGGACATTAAAATGAAATATTCACACTTGGATTTTGAAGTGGACAAGCAAAGAAGCTATTGCTTTATTTTAAGAGGCACAGTATAACAAGGAACTATCACCCTGCATTTACTATCTGCTCATGAAACAATTCTGTTTCACGTAGTTCAGTGAAAAGACCGAGGACAGCTTCCAGTCATGCGCTGATACAGGCAAGTGGCTGCCTGGACACTGTTGGCAAGCACGCTGCCCTTACAACTGGTTTCTGTGAAACTGAGTTGACTCACATAGTCAGCCCTTCACTCTTCTCCTCTTTTTCTCCCTTCCTTGCTTGCTACCCTCTGTCCTCATCTCCTTGCTTCTTTTCTCCCTTTCCTACCCTCTTGCAGGGAGACAGAGAGAGAGGCTTCTAAAGAAAAATCACGAAGCATGATAATTTAACCAGACACTGTATACAGAATCTTAATGTTTTTAATTTCCATTTCTTGAAAGGGCAATGGCTTTGGTGTTAAAATTAGCTGAGGTCCCATAGCTTCCATTTTTGAGGCTTTGTTAAGTGTCAGATAATCTCATTTTTGACCTTCATAGGCATTTGCTGAAAGCACACTTACCTTGCAGTTACCACGTGCCAGATAGGGTTTTAGTGGGTCACAGATGCTAACTTGTTCCCTCTTGGCCACTGTGTGAGATAGGTACGCTGTGATCACTCTTATTTTCATATGTGAATAAAGGGAGCTATCAGGAGGTTAAGACAATTTCAAAATTCACACAGCCAATAACTAATAGACACAGGATTTCAACATAGGTAGTGGGTTCCAGAGACTGTGCGTTGAAGCAGCGTGTCCTTCTCCTGAGTCACAGGATCTGACTACGCTGCAATTATGATTCCCAATTAACACTGAGGAAAAACCAAGGCCCAGGGCGGTGAAGTAATTTGTCTAATAAGTAAATGTGTTAAGTGGTGTTTTACACTGGGTGATGAAAATTGGATTCACGTGCTAACTCTACCTATCCACCTGCTAGCTTTTAAAGAACTCTCTGTACAGCAAAGATCAGTAAGAGTACAAACTTTGTGAAACATGTGGTTTAGGTCAAAATTTAGTTTGATAAGGTGTAGGGAGCATAGAAACCATCTGGTTGTTTGTATTGTGTTGTAAGCTGCATAGTCTAAGTCTAGAGATAAGGCCAATGTGGGGACTCGCCTCTGCTGTGGGGAAAGGCCAGCACTAGGTTTCTTCAGTAGATAGTAGGTAGGGCTTGGAATAAAGTGACTCATATTCATTTGCACTTATTTGGATGAAAAGCAAAAATGGATGGATTTAACACCAAGAGATCAAGCTCTATGGCATAAATGTATGTCTGCGTGTTAAGTGGGAAGATATCTGGGGGGAGATTGTAAACTGTATAAGAAGCCAATAAAAAAGCAAACATCCTATAACATATAAGTTATGGAAGGAGGAAATTGAAAAAAATACTAATTCGTTTTCTTATTACCAATGACATTATTAAAAGTACTCAGCTTTTTGGCCATCAAAGTATGAGTAATAAGTGATTCATCTCAAACTGGAAAAATAAGAAAAATAAATGGTAACATATATCATTGGCAAAGATGAGGAAAATGAGTGTTTCTATGTACAGCTGCCGGTATAATTTTGTTACACATTTCTCAAGAACAAGTTAGCAGATCACATAAAACAAGTCTCTAAAATATGCATGCTCTTACCTCAGCAATCTGCAAGCTGGAGTTTCTTCTCATGGGATCATTTCTGCCAAGATTTAGCCACAGGATGATTAGCTTAACATTGCCTGTAGTACCAGGCCCCATTAGTTTGAGCTTTTTGGTTGCTCTCCAAACACCCCGATTCTGACTCCATGAAGCAGGAAGGAATATATTCGGGAGATAGTGTGTTGCTCGCTGAATTGGCAGGAAGGCTAACTGGGCACCACAAGGCAAAGAATAAGCCATCTCTGGAGACGGGGCATCGAAGAGAACTGTCTCCTGAAGGCACTGCCACACGGAAAGGAGCTCACGACCACGCTCTTCCCTCAATTTTCACATCATGGGCTTCCATGTAAAGACACAGAGGAGAACTTCTGTCCCCCAACTTGGAGGTTAGATTGTCAAAACCCCTTAATTTATACTCACGGCAAGCTTCCAGAAGGTGAGAGCCAAAACAATACAGTTGATTATGGGCAGCAAAAATCAGTATCAACTGCACATCCTTAGTGTCTAGCAATAGGGGCATGGTTCAGTGTATTTTAATAAGCTACGCAGTGAGATTATATTGAAAAGCACATTGTCAAGATTAGTCAACAATATCAAAAGGCATACAGTTTATGGGGGGAAATGGGTTAGAATACATCTTGACAATATGAGCCCATTTAAATAAATAGAGAGTATACCAAGCATGCCAAATTGTACAGAGGTCATCTTTGGGTAATTGAATTTGAGGGATTTTATTTACTTGCACTTTATAGTCAGTATTTTCCATATCTTCTTTAGCATTGAAAACATTTGCCAAAAAATTAAAACAATGATCATACATTAGCATGGTTCAAATGATATTTTATTACATATGTGACCATGTTAAAAAGACCTAGCCTGTGAACAACTATTTACTACACTAAGTATTAACTTTCAAATTTTAACAGATTTTTTTTTTTAGAGAAACAATTCATTTAAAAAGCTACATAGAAAAGAATCATCAAGGGAAACCTAGTTTGATTTTTCTTTGTTATACCGTTTTTTTTTTAAAAAGGTTATTTTACTTCACAGACAACAGTTGTACAGGACATAGATTCTGTATCTGCTAAGGACGAGTAGTTTGTTTTGACTTGGACAAGTATGGTGGGTTTGACTAAGGAAACTTTTGAATAGGCAGAAAAATCATTTTGGGGGTCTTAAGATTTCTTATCTTTCACCCTCTCCTTTCTTTTGAAGACACAACACTAATTCCTTCTTCATAACCAGGTGAACAGTTGGGTCACATTCCCCTAGCTCTCCTGGGCTTATTTGGTGTAGGATCAAAGCACCAGAAACTTGGAATTTAACTGTTCAGTCAAATCCTCATTCTCAAACAGAAGCAAACATAACCCTTCTCTGGAGAAGGACACCTATCTGCCTCTGGTTATAGACTAGACATTTTTGTTATTACTGATTCTCTTATAATTAAAAATGAAAAAATATATAAATGGCTCAAGTTTTAAAACATAATCGCTCAGCTCTCTTCTTAGATAGATTTAAAAACTTGTTAAATGATTGTTGGTAAAATTCATTTGATAACTATAATAACTACACATTTCTACCCAAGGGCATTTTCCCAAAACCAAACCCAGGCCCAAGCCGCTTTGGGCATGTCTAGTGAACAGGGGCTCATTCCAGAACGTGGCTCATGGCATCATGATTGTGAACATGTTTGTAGGCTGACCACCAATGTCCGCCTTTACACATTCATCGTTCCATATGATCACTCTGTCCATCTAGGTTTTAATTCATGGGCCCACCTCACAGTGAGTTTCGGTGACGACAGGAATCCGGCGTGAAGAGCTCTGGGAGTTGCTCAGTGACATGAACGTTACGTGATTTTAAAGATTGACAAGGTTTGGGGCTCTTTGCATCCCAGCATCTTATAGGCAAGGCTAGAAGAGCCTCCCTGGTCAAATGGTCTCGAAACAGGAGTCTTGTTTCCATTCCTTTTTCTCCTCTGGTGCTAAAGGACAGCCATGCAATGGCAACGACTCTTTAACCCACCTACATGATTGCTAGGCCATCCGTGATGTACTGGTAGACAGTATAGCTGGATCATGTGGAATATGATTATAAAGTTATTGCTTAAAAATCAAGTAATAATCAGTACTGACTCCTTCTTTTCACGTTCTGTGCATAATTTTTTCATGACAGGGATCCAGACAGAGTTACTATATTCTTTATCTTACCTTCCTAATGCTGCGGCACTTCCATACAGTTCCTCGTGTTGTGGTGACCCCACCATAAAATGATTTCCGTTGCTACTTCATAGCTGCAATTTTGCTACTGTTAAGAATTGGGTGACCCTTGTGAAAGAGTCATTCGATCTTCAAAGGGGTTGCGACCCACAGGTTGAGAACCGCTGCTCTTACTGTATGGCATATTTTCTATCAACCTTTAGAAAAGATCCTGCCTTGACCAATCTGACAGTTCACATTTAAAATATATATATGGTTGAAGTTTTTTTAACAAAACAATGCTACCAGGGTAGCTATCAGAGCTTTATACAAAGCTTTATACTTTGAGCTATCAGAGATTTATACATAAAATTAAACTGATATTGTACAACATATTTTTAAAAATTAAATCTAACTATGAAAATTGGAACAGCATTTTCCATTTATCCAAAAGAAATCTGCATTTAGAATACTATATCCTTTTTTCCCTTGCCTAGTTACTGCCACTTTTTCTTTTCTAATAAACCTGAAAAACAAAACAGAGGTGGTAAAAAGCAAAGGAGGTCAAATTTGGGTCTGTTAATTCAAAGATTGTGAAAAAAATCAATATTTTCTCATTACAATTAGGTCTGAACTGAAAAGGATATGTACAAAACTACAGTAGAATCTTATGCAACCATTTTAGAAAAACAGGAGAAAGCCTGCATTTCTTACATTAATGAACATTATTACAAAATATGAAAACAAAAGGACAGGTAGTTATTATATATAACTACCAGATTAAAAAACAAAATGGTTTAGGTATTATTACAAGGTCATTGTCATGGACAGACATTTATGGGATATTGATTCACCACCAGTCATGCTTTTGTGAGGTCCTCCCTTGCCCTCCTATGTCCTTCTTAAACCCCTGAATCGGTAACCCCTGGTGACTGCTAGGGCTCCCTGCTAATGCTTCCCTTATTGTACGATGTTATCTTTGTCTTTGTCTTGTCTTTTCCTGATTAAAACGTAATAAATGTTCCCCCTAACTTACCAAAAAATAATAAAATAAAAGTCATATCCAAATGACTTCATTTTATAACATTGTACATAACACATATTTATAGATGACTAGCAAAAGAAAATTATTTCCAAGCCAAGGCAGTTATTCTATGGCCTGTTTTATATATATATAACTTCGTATTTCTCCAACCTAGATCTTTTTCCCCTCGCTTCAAAGAGCAATATGGAAACTGCACATCGGTTTTCCCTTGAAGACCTTGTTTCCTGAATGCTGGTGGGCAGCTGGAACACTCTTTTCATCTCTCTCTCAAATTTTGGCTTTTTTTATACAGTGTTGGAAGATGTTAAATCATTTCAGCAAAACAGCTCATTTTTTTTCAAAAGAAGAAATTACAGCCCCAAATACAGACACTAAATTGGTTGGATCACAAGGCAGGAAATGCAATATTTTCTACATCTGAAACGTGTAGTATTTAGCTGGGCTCATTTGAGCAGTTGCCCCCGTCTTGACAGAAAGGAAGAAAGCAGCAGGGCTCTTGGGGATAATTACAGAGCATACTCAGCTCTAATTCATATACATCAATTCTATTATAGATTCCTATTTTTGATACGATGTCTAAAAAGATTCTTGACGTTTTCAGGTTAAAGTCTGAACTTTTTGATATTATAACCTAGTTATGAGTTTGTTTTTCTCTTAGACTGAAACTTGGTATGCAAACTTTTAGCTAGAGTTAAAACCATGATTAGAAATATCCACAAATGTAACTTATTTCAAACCATTAAAAATTCTATTGTAAAACAATAAAACTGTGTCTTTAGAATATACTCAAAGGTTACTTTACTTTCCTTTTTCTCATTTCCTCCCCATCATTTACTCATGTACACATGTGGCCAAATATTAAAATTCAGTTACTGTTTATATCATTTATACCACGTTATGGTATGAATTTTAGCATAAAAATGGATTCTTCTTTTCAAATACATAAGTTTCAACCTACAACATACATAACTAAAGAAAACACATGTGTTTTTCTGGAGTACAAATGAATAGCACATAACATACCATCATGTATACTTTATAATAACATGCATGTACTCTGTGTTTATGCATGAACATGCGTGAGCTGCCGTTATTTAGTCAATATTCTTATTTTTTTGTTTAGCCATGCCATTCTAATTTTCCATATTTGAAAACAAGATTTATTTTAGCTTACATTTCATAATGTCCAAGGACACTGGCCTGGGTCTTTTTGGAGGAATTTTCATAAGAAGCAACTTTAAGTCAATAGCTATAACATTAAATGTAGGAATGTCTTAAATAAATAAAAATATAAACTGTAAGTTTCAAGTATTATTCAGTGTTTGTTATAATTTAATATGACATTTGTAAGCAATTTGATCTCTTTTTTTTAATCATGAAATCCTCTATGGTCCTCGGGGAGACAAATTTCTTTTAGAATGTCTATGAAAGTAGGATGCTATTGGCTGTCCTGATGTTGTACACAAGGTCTTTTGAAGCCCAGAGTGATCCTTGAATAATAGATATGTTATTAAAATAGTTAAAGTATAATAAATATATAAGTATAGAATGATTCTAACACAAACAGAAATGATAGCTGTTCTATTAGTTTATTTGTTAAAATTGAATACACAAAGAATTCTGTGTTTTATTATTGGGCGGGGTGGCCGGGTTTTATGGAGAGAAACCACCAGGATTACATATAATAACTCTGGGTATAAACTTTGATCAAACAATGTGAATGCAATTCACATTAGAGCTCCTCTTGTGAACCCATGCAGGCATCTGTTCAGCCCTTCTCATAGGATTGTATGCCAATCTCTGTTCCCGAATTACCCATGTAGTTCTGCTCAATGATTGCCATTCAATTAGACTTATGAGAGTCAAGAGAATTTCTAAAAGATCTACTGATAGTGCCTAACTTGTTTCCTATATATAGGAATAGACAAAGCTATGCATATCAAATGAAGTTTCTTTTCCTTCCAGATATTCTCAACACACAGACATTAAAGTGATACTTCATTCATTTAAGAATGACACCTGGTTTTAGAAACATATATTTTCTGGCTGTAAAATTGCATTTGTTGAGTTTTCCATTTTTGGTTGACAGAGTGCGTATTTATAAAACTAGAGTCACACAAAAAATAGGCAAGATGAATATCATCAATTATTTTACTTTCACAGTTCAAAGCATTGAGTACAACCTATTTGCTAAATAACCTGACCTGCAAAATAGACCTATATGAAGAAGACACAAAACCATACCAAACCAAACAAACCAACACTCAACTAACAGTGACCCTATGGAGCAGCAGGGACTGCCCTGTAGGGCTCCCCAGTCTGTGACTTCTTGCAGAAGTCAACTGCAGTATCTGTCTCCCTCCATGAGGCTGGTGGATTCCATCTGCCCGCCTTCTGGTTAGCAACTAAGCACTTAACCAACCACTTTGCCACCAGGGTTCCTTTGAAGAAGTAAGAGTCTACAAAATTGAAGGAATTACTTTTATAGAGTTCTACAGTCTTTTCCTGAACAAACTGTACAATTGTCTGCCATGTATCATATCACATTATATGAATATACCACCAAAGATTAACTTTTTTTAATAGTTATATCCATTTTATGTAACAGTTGATATCATCCTCATTTTAAAGAGGAGGCCATCCTACTGGTAAGTGGTTAAACTAGAATATGAACCTAGGCCGATGGACCCCATAATTTGTCAATTCCTACACTTTTTTGCTTCTATAAAATACAGACAAAAAGGTAATTCAGTGCCTTCTAAAATTTGTACCAATGCCTATATGTTCTTTAATAATTCACTAGTATTAAACTTCCAAAATTTGGGGGTAGGGTGTGGAAAAACAGTAGGTTATAGAGTGTTTTGACTTGATTAATAAGCAAAATACATAGATTAACATATTGAAAATAGATATGAATATCAAAATGGATGTTTTCTCTTACTGGAAAAGATCTGTCAATAAGTAATATTAGATCCAGAAATTTTCAGGAGACCATTTCTCAATCTAACATCACATCATTTCCACCTTAACCCATGAAAGTGTTTTCAAGCGATCACTTGTATTAACTTGATAGTTGTTTTAATTACACAAATAGAAGTCCAAACAATATTGCTTTCTTTTTGAAATCCTTATTGCTTTCTTTAAAAGAAACACAAATACTAATTTGGAAAATATTATGAATAAATCTTTTTCTAAATTCAAACTATAGTACAATATTGTTTATTTTGACATTGTAAAGTGAACAAGGTTACTTAGAAGAAATTCTTTTTCAAAATGATGTATCTAAATTCTCATTCCTAATAAGCTACATAAGAAATTTCTCAAATCAACTAAAATTTTCTTATTAAGATAATGTTATAGTAATATTTATTAAAATAATTAATATTTTTGCAGAATAAAAATTGACTTTATCAGTGTGTATTAGTTTAACTCAATTGCATTTTCAGAAGGAAAAAAAAATCATAGAATCTTTGTGGTAAAAGAAGCATAGGACCCCAAACTCTAATTATAAAAAGTGTCTGTTCCTCTTGATACTAATAGTATTCCAGTTTTCTAGAGAAACTATATGCTTTCACTCTTGAGTCTTTATGGTTTATGTCAGATCAATTGTATTCTCAGCTCTTGAATAGACGTATGGCTCAGGAGTTGTCAATTAATGTCGTTTTCTTGGCTATAATGACTGATTTGGTTCTGTCCCAATGCACAGTGGGTCCAGCTGACTGGCACTGTTGGGAAAGAGACTCTATGGCAGCTGGAGTCGTGGGGAAGACTGCGCAGTAGCCTCAGACTGTGGGTGGTGTTCTTGCCCACTGCATAGGAAAGAGCTGGAGGGAGGGAGACAAGCACAGAAGCAGTGCCAAGAAACTGGAAGAGACTAGCTCTCCAAGACAGTGGAAAGAGTTCTGTGTTCTCTGTTCATGAAGTTCTCTGACTTAAATATGCTCTACAGTATTCCACTGCAGCTGCCATGGGATGTGTTTTTAAACATTCCAACTACACAGGTCGTTTCCTTCATAAAAGCGCCAAAGCCAATTTCAGCATCAATGTATTTTAGAGATTTTGTGTATGAAACACATATTTGTTTCCATTTTATTTTGTCACTGGGCGTTTTGTCTGCTTTCTGGTGGCAACCCAAAAAAGTTTCACTTCTCTTTCTTAGGGCAGACTGTTAGATAGCTATGGAGATAGCTCAATATAGTATCTAGCCTCTAAGTCGTGTCCTTTGCAAATGTTTAGCCACAGTTAGGAGATTACAGAACCATATGTCTTTAAATTGATAAATTAAATCATCCATGAAAGCTGGGATTTGTACTCTCCTCTGATAACAGTGAATTTCACCAGTCATCCCATTAGTAAACCTGCTTTAGGGAAAAAACATAATACTGTTAATTAACCAGGGTGAAACTCTTGCTTGTTAGGTGCATGGAATGCAGCCTGACAATAATGATTAAGCAGAGTGATTTAAAAGATGAAAACTTCCACTTGCTCAATATTATTTCCTGGAAGTCCTAGCAATTCGAAGCAAGGGTTAAGTGATTAATTCCTGAAGCAGCGGTTCTAACTTGTGGGTCGTGACCCCTTTGGGGAGGTCAAATGACCCCCCAAAGGCGTTCCCCAATTCATAACAGTAGCAAATTTACAGTTATGAAGTAGCAATGAAAATAATTTTATGATTGGAGGGTCAACACAACATAAGGAACTGTATGAAAGGGTAGTGGCATTAGGAAGGTTGAGAACCACTGTCCTGAAGGATCTGATTAAAATTAAATTATTTTATCCTAGAGAGAAATATATATACTCCTACTAATCCATTAACAACCATTAATCCATCATTAGGAATAAGAGGAGGAGAAATAGAGGTGAATTCAGTCTATCAATGGGAGAGGGTGGTAGGGAGTGATCTCACACATGAGATGATACCATTGAGAGAAATTTTACTTGGGAAATGATCTTGGAATCTCTGAGCAGATGTCGGCATATGGTCAGGTGATGATATCAGGATTCAGATCATAAATCTGTGAGGAACATTTTTTGCTCATTTCCTTCTAGTAGAGGGCCCTTTGTTTACCCTCAAATATGTGTGTAAGTATGTATGGACAATAATTTCACCTAGAGTTTCCCTTGTTAGAGAATTTTGGGTACCGTGTTAATGACAATATTGATCTAATATTATTGGTTACCTTGGAATTGACAGAAATGTAGAGGAAAGATTCAAGACTCTATGTGGCTAATTATAAGTATACCATATTATTTATATTAAGTATCAAAGTCATACTAACTTGAAATATTTCAGAGATGGCTTGAAATAGTACATATGTTATATTAATATTTTGGAAGACGTACCGCTGGTACTCCTGAGAGGCCAGGATGGTGAGACTTTGTCTCACACACTGTGGACATGCCGTCAGGAGAGGCCAGTCTCTGGAGAAGAGCAGGGAAAAAGTGGAAGGCCCTCAAGGAGATGGATGGACACAGTGGCCGTGACACTGGGATTAAGCACAGAAACCATCAGGAGGAAGGCGCCGGATGGGCAGTATTTCTTTCTGTTGTGCACAGGGTGGCTATGGGTTGGACCTGACTGGATGGTACCTAACAACACCCACAACAGACGGCGAGTCATCGTGGCACTTCCTCATGGGGTAAAACCAACCCAATGGCACCTGAAAAGAACATATTGATATTTTTAGTAACAACAGCAAATGTCAGATGCATGTTAAATTACCATAAATTTGGTGACTTAAGCAATATAGATGTATTGTCGTACAGTTCTGCCAGTACAAAGTCTGGCGTGGGTTTCACTGGGCTGAAATCAAGCCTTTTGAGAGGCTCTGCAGGAGGAACTGTTTTCTTGACTTTTACCATTTCTAGACACGGCCTGCAGTAGCATTGCTGGGACGTTGGGTTATTCATTGGGCTGCTAAGCACAAGGTCAACAGTTCAAAGACAACATCTGCTCCATGGCACAGAGATGATGCATTCCTACTGCCATACAATTGATGGTCTTGGAGACCCACCGCAGCAGTTCGGTTCAGTCCACCAGGATTGCTGTGACTTACAATTGACTATGTGGCAGTTGAGTTTGGTATTGTTTCTGAAACATTGCCTGCATGCTGTAGCTTTTGTCCCCTTTCTCCATCTTTGAAACTAGAAATGATGATCTGGTTTTCTCTTCCCTTCTCCTTCCACTTCAAAGACGTATATACTGAGATTGTTCTGATGTAGATAGATACATCAATTCAAGGTTAAGTGGTTAGCACACTTAATTACATATGCAACTTTAGTTGTATTTTGCTTCATAAGGTAAGGTGTTCACAGATTACAGGGATAAAGCCATGGACATAACAATCTTTGTTGTTGTTAGGTGCCATGGAGTCAGTTCCAATTCATAGCAACCCTATAGGCAAGAGTATGAAACACTTCTGGTCCCTCACTACCCTCATAATTAGTGTTATGTTTGGCACCACTGTTGCCACAACTGTGTCAGTCTAGCATGTCACAGGTGTTTCTCTTTCTCGTGTCCCCTGCCCCCACTTTACCAAGCATGATGCTCCTAGTCATGGACTGCTCTTTCCTGATAACCGGTCCAAGGTACTTGAGATGAAGTCCGCCATCCTCGCTCTAAGGGTATTCTGATTACACTTCTTCCAAGAGAGCAGTGTATTTTCTTTGGGCATCTTTGGTGAGTCATTATTCTGCTTACTACAGTGTGCTCCATAAAATATGTGCATCCCTGATAAACTTCACAATCTGTAAAATTATACACTAAAATTCATCAGGCCATGTAGGAAAAAGATTTGGAAATCAAAATATATATAATTTCATGAGCTGACACTAGATAATAACGAATTTTTAAAAAATTATTTTATAACCAAATTTACCTTTCTAATAGATACATATTGCTAGGTGCTATGAAGTTGGTTCTGACTCATAGTGACTTCATGTACAACAAAATGAAACATTGCTCCATCCCGCGCCAGCCTCAACATTGTTTTACGTTCAATGCCAATGTTGCAGCCGTCTTGTCAGGCCATTCCTCCTTTTCACTGCCCTCTCCTTTATTTACCAAGCACATGCCACACTCTCCCAGAAACATGTGCTCTTTCAAAAACAGGATGTTACCTTAAAAGGCATCGATGAGGAGGGATAGACCTGATAGAAACAGATATCAATAATTGCGGAAGTGGCTGAGTTCAGAAGGAAAAGCATGATGCACAAGAGTCCAAGAAAACAGCTTAATAAGCATTTCCAATCATCACATAGCTTGTCGTCCCACTGAGCCAAGAGCAGAATCAGCAATCAAAGGTCTGGCTTAGAGTACTTTACATCATCATCACTTTCTATACTCAGCTGTGTTGTCTGTTTCGTGTTTAGTTACAATTACCTTAATGGTATGTAAAACCATTAACATGCTAAGGGAAAAAAATCATAGAAGTACCCACAGGATTTCCACATTATATTGAAATCTCCCCAATTCCAATGGCATTTCAAATAATTCCTCATGTTTTCAAGAGTAAATTGTTTTCTAGTGGTTAAGTAGCCTTAGTAAGAAGCCAACTTGGAATCAAATGGAAAGTCAAGGGTACTTACAGGCAATTTATCACCATTGGCAATGACCCATGACTGTCAGTCAGCTATTATGGTCTGCATGTGTTTCATGGAACAGGGCAACTTAACTTTGGACATTAATTCTATTAATTCTATACTCCGTGAAGAACTGTTTGCAGAAGAAGTATCACAAAGTCAGCACCCAATTCTAAGTAGTCAAATTGGTGATGGTGGTAGCGCGATCCTGTCTTTCCCAATTTATAGCTGTAAAACCATGAAACACTTCTGAGAACTGAACCATATTCATAAGTGTTACTGTTCGGATCCACTGCTGCAGTCACTGTGTCCATCCATCTCTTAAGGCTCATTCTTTTTTTTTTTTTTCCTATGACCCTCTAGTTTATCAGCAAGATGACTTTCTACATGCATGTCTAAAGAAAGGTGAAGTTCGGCCATCCTCCCTTGCAAGGAGCATTCTGGCTGTACTTCTTTGAAGATAGATTAGTTTTTCTTCTAGTAGTAGGCCAGCTTCTTGTATTATTTGCTCAGCATACCAACGGAATAAATCTGGTGAGATGACACAACCCTGACACACAGTTTTCCAGATTTCAAGCCATCCATAAAGTACAAGTTCCACAGGAAGTTTTCTTTCTCATCTTTCGCAATGTGATCCATAATTTGTTATGATTCACACAGTCAAATGCAGTTTTGTAGTCATCAACCACATTTTTGTATACTCTACTTTTAAACAAAATCCATCTGACATTAGCTATGATATGACCTATTCCCTAGCCTCTTCTGAATCTGGCTTGAATCTCTGGCAGTTCCTTGTTGATACAGGCCTGCAAACATTTTAAAATTATTTTCAGAAAAAAAGTATGTGATATTATTGTTATTGTTCATTAATTGTGGCATTCTTTTGGCTCACCTTTTGTTAAAATGGACAAATATATAGATCTCTACCAGTTGGTTGGCCAAACAGCTATCTTCCAAATTTCTTGGCAAAATGAATGAGTGCTTCCAGGGCTTCATCAGCTTGCAGAAATATCTCTATTGCTGTTACATCAATTCCTGGAGCCATGTTTTTGCCAATACTTTCAATGCAGCTTATATGTCTTTTTGCAGAACCATCAGTTCTTGGTCATGCCTGTATGCTACTTCTGGAAATGATTGGGTATTGAAGAATTCTTTTTGGCACTGTGGTCTGTGTATTCCACCCATTTTCCTAGATAGTTCTTTGTCATTAATATTTTCCCACAAAAGCCTTCAATATTAAACCTCAAGACTTGACATTTTTCTTCAATTCTTTGAGGTTGAGAAATACCAAGATTGTTCTTCACTTTTGGTTTTTAACTTTAAGACTTTTCTTTTAACTTTAATACTTTGTCTTCTCAATTTGCTCTATGTAATCTCATATTCAAATTTCACTTGAAAATTTTTTCATTCACTTTAGCTTTCTTCATCAAAGAGCAAGTTTTAGAGTCCCTTCTGATGCCCATTTTAGTCTTTTGTTTCTTTCCTACCTTTTTATTTACCTTGTGCTTTCTCCATCCCTGATATCCTTGATGCCATACCACATCTTGTGTTTGGCTATAAGAGTTCTATTCTTTCTATGATCTCTACATTGAAGTGAGTTATACTCGAGGTCTTACTTTTGCTCTTCTTAACTTGTTTTAATTTTCTTAAGTTTCAGCATGAGATTACATATGAGCAATCTGTGATCTGTTTTATAATTGGCACCTACTTTTGTTCTGACTGGTGATTTCAAGAGTCTCCATTATCACTTTCAATAGATGTAGCTGATTTAATTCCTGTATATTCTATACAGTGAGGTCTACACATATATTTTTCCTGTATACTGTTGAAAAACACATTTCTAAGGCCTGGTCTCAAGATGGCTACCAAGTATCACCCACAAGAGGGACTTTGCAGAGACCAGCCTGAGGGACCAAGGAGTGGGATATTCCAGACAATGAGATTTTAAGCATAGAGATAAGTATACACAAATTTATTAAAGTAAAAGAGCAGCAACACGTGCCAACAGATTTTCCTTGGTTACCGGCCATCTGCACCAGCCATACGAGCACAGATCCCTATCTTACCTGACCAATTTTGGGGTCCTGGTGCTAGCTAGGGTGGCTGACCAACTGAGCTTCAGGGACGTAGTTCTGCATGACCAGCCTGGAGCAGATCTAAGCACAAATAGGCTTGGGTCTCAGTCCAAGGCAAGGGAACTCAGTTCTGAACCCTTCTCCTCGCAACCCCACCTCCCTGATAGTAGGTAGAACACAGCCTACTGATCCACATAAGGTTTACTGAAGGGCAGCCTGGAGGGTGTAAAGAGTGAATAAGATAACTGTTTGCATAAGCCAGGCAAGCTCCAGCCCAACTTGACAGAATGAATCCTCCATCCCTGGGGTACAGGTCTGCATGCCTATTTTAGGACACCCCAGAGCACAACCATTGACTGTTTTTATTTTTTCCTTTGTCCACAGAGGACACTCACCTGGCATAACAATATAAGTAGAGCACTAAGAGATAGGGGAATGGGAACTGCACTCACAGAAGGAGAGATTTAGTCAACCCCCTGAATTTAAACCACACCCCCTGGCACCCAGTCAGACTGATATATTTCTCAGCAGGTGCATGCTCCTGGGCAAGCATCCACCCAAGCATATGGGTGAAACTTCCCCAGTGGTTTTACATAGCAGAATTACACAAAACTAGTAAAGAACAGAGAAACAGAATTGAAAGGATGGAGCCCAAATCAGTGAGTTTGAAGACAAATCTATAGACTCCAATCTAAGAGAAGAGCAAATAGCAAAAATAAAAAAGCAAAAGAGATCAAAGAAAGCTTAAAAACAACGTGGGACACAATCAAGAGGAACAATCTACATCTTATCAGGATTATAGATGAGGAAGAAACAAACAAACAAAAAATCCACAGACACTAGTCCAAGAACTCCTACAAGAAAACTTTCATCAATGCCTAATGGATGAAAAGATAACTATATTGGAAGCAGAAAAGAACTCCAATCTAGAGAGATCCCAAAAGGAAAACTCCCCAGCATATTGTAGTAAAGAGGTCTAACATCAAAAGCAAGGAAAACATTCCAAGAACAGCTGGAGTAAAAAGAACAGTTACATAAAAAGGGACAGCAATTAGAATAAGAGCAGACATCTCAGCGGATATCATGTAGGCAAGAAGGCAATAGAGTGATGTATACAGATTACTGAAGGGGAAAAAAACCCTGATAGCCTAGAGTCTTGTATCCAGCAAAAATATCATTAAAATATGATGGAGAAATAATAATCTTACAAGATAAAGAGAAATTAAAATAATTCACAGAAACAAGATCACCACTACAAAAAATACTCAAGAAATAATATGGCCAAAAAATCAACAACACCCAAACCTGAAACCAACATACAAGACTATTCCTCATAAAATACAACACACACAGAGGATCATCCAAAGCAATGAAGTAATACAAGAAGAGCCAAGAAACTAAACACAACACACATAACACACTTACACACAGCATGCACAAATAAAATGCAAAATCAGAGGAACAAATACATACATATCAATAATCTCACTGAATGTTGATGGACGACACCAGAAAAGAGACAGAGTAGTAGAATAGATCAGAAAATAAAATCCATCACTTTGCTGCCTATAAAAAACACACCTGCCTTGCAAATCTGGCTAGACCAGAGGATGTACATTGGTACAGATGGCAACTTGAAACACAGGGAATCCAGGATAGATGACCTCATCAGGACCAGCGGTGAGAGGGGCGAGGCCTGGAGGGTGAAGGGAATGCGGGGTAGAAGGGGGGAACCAATTATGGATTCCTAAGTATGGATTCCTCCCTGGGGAATGGACAGCAGAGAAGGGGGAGGAGGGAGACGTCGGACAGTGTAACTTATGACAAAACTATAATAATTTATAAATTATGAAGGGTTCAGGAGGGAGGGGGAGGGGAAGGGAGGGGGAAAATGAGCAAACGATATTGAGGGCTAAAATGGAGGGCAAGTGTTGTGAGATTGATGAGGGCAACAGGTGTACATATGTGCTTGACTCAATGGATGTATATATGGATTGTGATAAGAACTGTACGAGCCCTCAATAAAATAATAAAAAAAGAATAATGAGGGTAACAAATGTACAAATGTACAAGTGTGCTTTATACAATTGATATGTGTATGTATGGATTGTGATGAGTTGTATGAGCCCCCAATAAAATGACTTTAAAAAAAACCCCACCTCAGAAACACAGACAGAAATGCAATAATAAATCAGAGGCTCACCCAAACCATACCATGCAAACAGCAACAAAAGGAAAGCCGGTGTGCTCATATTAATCTCTGAAAAAATAGACGTCAAGGCAAACAATGTGGTAAGAGATAAGAATGGATACCACATGACGATCAAGTGAAAAATAGCCCAAGAATACATAATTATATTAAATATATAAGAATCCAATTGAAGACCTTTAGAATACCTCAATCAAATCCTCACAGAAATGAAAAAAAGGCATCAGCAATAATAACAGGACTCTTCAATATGCTTCTCTCAAGGAAAGACAGAACATCAAGAAAGAAACTGAATAAAGGCATGAAGAACTCAACAACACAATCAACAAAAGCAGCCTCATAGAAATACAGAACGCTTCAGCCAACAAACCCACAGTATACTTTCTTTTTCAACACACATAAACATTCTCCAGAATAGATCACATACGAGGCCACAAAACATGCCTTAATAAATTAAAAAAATCAAGATCCTACAACCTATCTTTTCAGATCATAATGCTATGAAATTAAAAATCAACAATAAAACAAAAGTAAACATAAAGACAAACACATGGAGATTGAAGAACATAATCCTAAAAAATGATTGGGCAATGAAATAAGGGAGGATATTTTTTTAATTCCTTGGGACAAATGAGAACAATTACACATATCAAAACCTTTACAGACAAATCAGTAATCAGTGGTCAATTTATAGCAATCAGCACATAAATGAACAAAAAAAGAGGGGAAATCCAAAATCAACACCCTAAAACAACACCTTAAAGAAATGAAACCAGGACAACAACATAAATCCTACAATAAAAGAAGGAAAAAATCATAAGAATCAGAGAAAAAATAATATGAAAAAAGGAAAAATTAACAAGACAAGAAGTTGGTTCTTTTAAAGGATTAAAAAAATAAAGGGACTATTGGCAAACAACAAAGGAGAATAAAAAGAAAGACGCAAATATCCATAATAAGAGATGAAAGGGGTGGTATTATGACAGATCCAAATGAAATTAAAAGAAAAATGACATACTACTATGAAAAACAAATTCGATGATCTAGAAGAAATGGACAGATACCTAGAAATGCATCATCCAATGAAATTAATGCAGATAGATATTGAAATTTTCAAGAGACCCAGAAAAAAGAAGAATAGAGCAGGACCTTAAGAAACTTCCATCCAGGAAAAGCCCAGAAGCAGATAGTTTCCCAGGAGAATTCTACCGAGTATTCAGAGAAGATTTCACACTGCAAATGCATACACCATTCCAGACAGAAAAGGACAAGAAACTCCCGTACTCACTCTATGGATCCATCATAACACTGATCTCAAAAATAGTCAAAGACCCCACAGAGATAGAAAATTATAGATCAATATCCCTCATGAACATAGATGCTAAAACCCACAACAAAGATCTGGCCAATAAAATTCAACATAATTTCAAAAATATAATTCATCATGGCCAAATGGGATTCATTCCAGGGATGCAAGATTGTTCAACATTCAAAAAACAATCAGTGCCATCCACCACGTAGACAAGGCAAAGAATCAAAATCACAGGATTATATCAATAGATGCAGAAAAGGCTTCTGACAATATCTAACACCAATTTTTGATGAAAACACTCAACAAAATAAGAATTGCAGGAAATTTCCTCAACATAATAAAAGCCATATATGCAAAACCAACACTGAAAACAAGGACCAGACAAGGATGTCCCCCTATCGAGTCTTATTCAACATCATACTGGAAGTCTTAGCTTGAGCCGTCAGACAACAGAGAGAAATGAAGAGAATACAAATAGGCAAAGAAGAAGTGAAACTCTCGCTATTTGCGAATGATATGATCCTATAGAGAGAAAACCCAAAGTCTCCACAAAAAGGCTACTAGAAATAATTAAGGCATTCAGTCAAGTAGCAGGATACAAAATTAGTAGCCAGAAATTAATCAGATTCCTGCATACCAGCAAAGAGAGTTATGAAAAAGACATTAAGAAAACAATGCAATTTATAATAACCACACAAAAAATGAAACTCTTAGGAGAAAAAAGCTAATGAAGGAAACAAAAGACCTATAAAGACAAAACTACAGAGCATTACTACAAGAAACCCCAAAAAGACACACATAAGTGAAAGCATAGCCCATTCTCATGGATAGGCAGGCTTAATATTGTGAAAATGTCAATACTACCTAAAACAATCTACAGCTACAACGCAGTCCCAATCCAACTCCCAAATACTGTACATTCTTTAAAGCAATGGAAAAACTAATTACCAGTTTTATATGGGTAGACCAAAGCCCCAGGACAATCAAAGGACTTCTTGAAAAAGAAGAACCAAGCAGGAGGCCTAACACTACCTGATCTAAAACTCTACTACACAGCCTCAGTAGTCAAAACAGCCTGGTACTGGTACAACGAGAGATACATCGGCCAATGGATCAGAGCAGAAAACCCAAACATCAGTGCATTAGCCTAAAGGCAATAATCTTAGACAAAGCACCGAAGTTATCCAATGGGACAAAGATAACTTCAACAAATGGGTGTTGGACAAACCAGATTTCCCTGTGCAGAAGAATGAAACAAGACCCATACGTCTCCCCATGCACAAAAATGAACTCAAGATGGATTACAGACCTCAATGTAAATCCCAGAGTTATCAGGGTCATTAATGAGAATACTGGAACAAATTTAAGGGCCCTATTGCAGGATATCAATAGACTACCAAAGACAGTAAAGCAAGCACACAGCAGAAGAAAAATAGATGACTAGGACATGCTGAAATTACATCACTTATGCACAACACAAGACTTCAGCAAAAGAGTAAAACGAGAGCCCACAGCTTGGGAAAATTTTTCTTTATCAATGACACATCACACAAAGGTCTAATTACCAAAATCTACAGAACTCTACAACAGTTCAATAAGAAAATAGCAAACAACCCAATTAAGAAGTGGGAATAAAACATAAACAGGCAGTTCCGCAAAAATGAAGTAAAAATGGCTAACAAACACATGAAAAAATGCTCACAATCACTAGCCATCCGGGAGGTGCAAATTAAAACCACAATGAGATACAACCTGACACACACAATGCTAGCCTAATTCAAAAATAATAGAAAACAACAAATGCTGGAGAGGTTGTAGAGAGAATGGAACTCATCTGTACTGTTAGTATCCTTGTAATACATACAACCTCTATGGAAAATGATATGGTGATATTTAAAGCAACTGTGGATTGAAATCCCATATGATCCAGCAATACCACTATTAGTCATGTACTCCAAAGAAGCCAGAGACCCAATACGAATGGATATATGATCTGCCATGTTTATAGCAACACAGTTCACAATAGCAAGAAATTGGAAGCAGCCCAAATGCCCAACAGTGGAAGAATGAATAAAGAAACTATGGTACATACACACAATGGAATATTATTTTTCCTAAAAAATAGTGATGAAACACCGTATGACACGGAAGGACCTGGAAACCATTATGCTGAGTG
>NW_022103899.1:38520794-38522025 GCF_000313985.2 Echinops telfairi | reverse complement strand
GCAGAGTGTCTAGTCAGATGAAGCCTCTGGCGGATGCCCTCTGGCCGCAGGCATGGGACTCAAACAGCGTTATTATCAGACAGAGATTGTGGTAAACTTGAAGATGGTGGATCAAACTACAGTATAACATGATACTTGGTCAGTTGACCTCCCCTTGACCCAACCTGAATTTGATCTAGGCTTACATATTTCTTGGTTGATCTCTGACAGAAATTTCTTCTCTGCCTTTTTAAATAATGCTGGCGGTCTTTTCTTTTGTACTTTTTGGTTTTATCTTTGTTATTTGTTTTTCCTTCTTTCTGTTTCATTTTGTTTTTGTTTTCATTGTTTCTGTTAAGTTTCCAGTTTATGGAGCACAGGAGGTGCAGGTGCCGAGAGACAAGAGCGGATGCAATGGTTTATAGAAGATCAGGGCGGAGGGAAGGAGGGTGAGGGAGATTGGGGAGCAACAAATGCTGGAGGGGGGAGGGAGCACTAGATGATTGTAATGATGTGTATACAACTCTTTTTAAAAGCGACTTAATTATGGAAGTATATTATATGGGAATTTTGTATCCATGAGACTATTTAAAGAAAGAAAGACAAAGGTATTCTCAATGAACAGGTAAAATTGGTCTTGCACAACTCTATCACTAAGGCCTTATCTTCTAATGACAAACCTTTTGTTTCCAACTTTCCCGCTTCAATCATTAGTAATTATCAATGTATCTTGAGTGCATGTTTGATCAATTTCAGATGGCAGAAGTTGATTTAAAAAAACCTTTCAACTTTTTTCATCTTTGGTATGAGTGGTTGCAGCATTAATTTGAATAGCAATTGTATTACCTGGTCTTCCTTCCTATTCTGGATAGCATTGTGTTTAATTTCTGCTCACTAGTACCTAGAATATCAATCTTCATGCATTCCATTTGACTTTTGATAATTTTGCACATTTGACATTCTAATGACTGCTTCATGTTGCAGCTGTTTCTCATCACTTTTCTCTTGCCATGTTAGCCGTTGAAGGTTCTGAAGGTTTCATCACAGTTTCTTTAAGGCAGAATCCACTTGGGGGTGGGGGTGGGGCGACTTTTTCTCAGTTGTACTTTGAGTGTCTTCCACCCGAGGGGCTAGTCCTCCATCACTATTGTCAGTCAATTGGCTAGTCCTCCATCACTATTGGTCAATTGGCTCCATCACTATTGGCTAGTCCTCCATCACTATTGGTCAATTGGCTCCATCACTATTGGCT
>NW_022103899.1:38510093-38520694 GCF_000313985.2 Echinops telfairi | reverse complement strand
ATTGGCTAGTCCTCCATCACTATTGGTCAATTGGCTCCATCACTATTGGCTAGTCCTCCATCACTATTGGTCAATTGGCTCCATCACTATTGGCTAGTCCTCCATCACTATTGGTCAATTCCTTGACCAATAATAGTTTCAGAAGTAGATCACCAGGTCCCTCTCCTTGGGGTGTCTTTGTGTGGACACTGCTGAAATCAGTCGACTCGGGATGACCCTGTTATTGGAAATGCCAGTGGCGTTGCTTCCAGCATCACAGCCCCTCGCAAGCAGTAGCAGTGTGACAAGCTGACAGACAGTGGGTGAAAATAGTCGTAGACACTGACCGCCAAACAGTCATCGATCCTGACTGCCAAATATCTGTGGCACAAATTGGGGATGTATGTTCTGTACAAAGGTAGAATGTGATTTATGAACTCAAGTTGCCTGTAACAACAGGCCTGTCCCAAGCAGTGTGATTTCAAGGGAGAGAACAAGAACAAAATGAAGTCATGTGATTTCAAGGGAGAGAACAAGAACAAAATGAAGTCACGTGATTTCAAGGGAGAGAACAAGAACAAAATGAAGTCACGTGATTTCAAGGGAGAGAACAAGAACAAAATGACGTCACGGTGTAGGACAAAGGTCGCAGCACGTTGTACGTGGGAAAGCCTGAGCGGAGAGGGTGCTGCACTTGTGCGTCATTGAAGTGCGGTGCTTGAGGAGCACTTCAGTCCGTGGGAAAAAACATGAAACCACAAGAGGGCACCTAGAGCTCAATTTTATTCTTAAGAAATATTTTCTCGATGGTATTCATTCATCAGGTGTATCCAGTGTCCTTCCTAATGCGAGGTTCAGTGTTCGGTGCTACTGAATGCTGAGTGCATAGTGCCGATCAAAAATGTTGTCTATGCCTTCCCGCCTTTAGTGGGGGAAAGCGATATTAAACAAATGATCGCACTAAAAATTAAAAGCTGTGACAAATGCCAAGATAAAAAGAATGGCGATAAGAAAAATTTTAAACGATACATAATCTAGAGGTGGTTTAGAACTGAATATTTGTGGCTAAGCGATGATCTCAAAGCAGTGGGGCCATGGGGAGATGAGCGGTTTTGCATCGCTCACAACCACATATATAACGTGAGTTTTATATCTGTGTGTTTTATATCTGTACTGAAATGGATGCAACTTTCATTTGCTTTTACATCGTGGTGACCGCTGGCCCCTAGGCAGAACATTTGGAAACTGCGTGGAATGTAGGCAGATGCACCAGCACATTGAAACTCCTTCTGTTGTTGAAATGGTTTACCAGTACTTTACGACTTCAATTAGTTCTCCTTTGTGCAATTATTCTTTTATATCGTGTGGCCACTGGAGGGCAGTGCTGTTTCTTAGAAAGGCGCTCGCTGTGGCTCACCCTGTCGGAGTCCAATGTTGAGAATGGGGGTGGTCGGTGGGGGGTTGGGGGTGGGGGCAGAATAGGTCGCAAAGAAAGACCAAAAAGCAAGATAAAAGAAAATGGGATTGTATATCAATACAAAGGCCAACTTTACCGGGGAACTTATTCACTGTTTGCTTTTAATCATTCGTAATTGAAAGGCGCCACCACAATACAAACTAGGGAGTTACTCTTGAAATATATCTGAATTTATAAAGGGTGCTTGCTGTGTGCCACACTATAGTTTTAATTTAAAAACGGCACTGTTTTTCATAAAAGTCACCAAAAATGTTTCAAGACCTACACATATGTATATTTACTGTATTATCTACATTAGACAATGAATTTGTATAAGGATCTTAAAAAAGCTGCATGTAATTTCTCATTCGTTCATCAAGGAGCAATGATATTTAAGAACTAATTTAGTTACACAGACTGTATGTTTACCTTCATTAATTTAAAATAATATTGTGGAAAACGTTAGGCTGATTTTTACATAGTGTAGTCAAGAAACAAACACAAATTCTACTGCATGAACAATGAATAAATATAAAGATTGATTCTGTTTGTGGTGGCTTTAATTAGCCTTTGTAATCCTTCATGCATCTAAGCAAAAACATTGTTTGATAAATTCTCTGAGTACTTTTATGAATTTGCTTTCCTGGTGAATTCTGCTATATATACTTTGGTTTTTTGGAGGCAGTTTGATATAATGAAGTGACAAAAATATTTCATCTGGTAAAATAATGAAAATGCATACTTCCTGCAGGGGGGAATATTTCTGATTCAAATATCCTCACAGCATTTGACATATAATTTACACTTCTCTTACCTATAGCACTCTTATATCTTCACAATGCTTTCATATTTTCAAAAGAAAAATAAGCACAGTTATTTTATACTTTATGTTAGAATTTGTTTTTGCCATAAAAATGTGGAATAGGATTTTAAGGTAAATAATGTGTTTTTTAAATGCAATCAACTTAGATGAATAGCTTCTTGGTTACATATATTCAGAATGCAGGGTCCCCATCAAGCAACAAGGCTAACATTCCCCTGGACTCTCTCCTTAGATAAGATACAAGCTTTTCCTTTCTCATGGATGTTTGGTAGAACTTGACTTTGAAAAATGAAGTCATTATTATTGGCCCAATCCTCTAGTATTTCCATATGGGGAACTTCCAGCAGAAATAGCTACAGAGACGTTGTTGCATTAACGCTGCGTAAGTAAAACTGAAAATAGGAGTGACTACTGTAGGGCCTTGGGTGGCTGTGGACCAGCAGTGGGCACCACGTGCCTGTGAGGGCAGCACAGAGGGGTCGTTTTTATTTCCTCGGAAACTTGGTGATAGCCCACGAGAGATCAAAACCTGCAACTTAAAATTACATTCTGATGATGTGATCAATGATATGTATTTACATCTGAGATTCTCATAGTCTGCAGTGTATGCCATTCCTCACTGTATGGCAACCTTTCTACTTCTGCACAAATGCGTGCCGACTTCGAAACTAGTGAAGACGCAGACCTTCTAAGCCAGTCGTGAGAGCTGCCTCTTGCTGTAGCACGTCCCCTGACTTCTAGAAATATTTTCCATTTTGTGGCCTCCCAATGGGAGCTTTTCTTCTCTGAAGTAAAAGCGTGGTCCTGTGAGTGAAAGATGAAAGGAACACGTAGTAAAATGAAGAATGTAAAGCATGAATTTATCCACTCTACTTAAATTCTCAAGAATGCAAAGAAGGGTGACAGAGAATGGGTTTTCAATTCTTTATGTGAAAGGAGTTCACTCTGTAAGAGGCTTGGGTTTAAGGAGAGTTAGAATTGTTCAAAAAATTTAAATGACCTGAGGGTATGAGAATTAAAAAAAAAAAATTGTAGCTGACTTATAATAGCTTCTTGAATTCAGATATGTCTGACATGGAAAAGCTTAACTAAATTTGCTTTTTCCATTTGACCCCTTACCACAGATTTGCAAATTTATCTGTACCCTCAGGGGAAGGCACTCTATTCAAAATGCATCATAAAATATTTCTTAAATATTTAAAAACCTCCTTAGATCTCAGATTTACAGATGAATGAATTTGCTTAAGAAACATGTTTCCGCATCTTGTATTTATTCCAGGCATTTTGCTAGGCAGTTGGCAATCAGGAATTGAAGTACTATGTACCATAAAATTACTCAAAGAGCCAGACTTACCTATTTTTAAGTCTGACTATCTGAGCTGTCAATCCTTTACATTATTTGCAGGCTGTGTGTGATAGCGAATAATTCTTGCATGTACTTTTCTCCTATTAACCAACTGGTGCCTACCTGATCTTCTGATTTACTTTATTATTTATTTGGGGGACTTTAGAAGTGCAGAGAGCATTTTCTTTTGTATTGAGCATTATGTAGCGACTATCTCAAGTATTTTATACCTAAATGTGGGAAAATCTTGAGAAAAATCCCTTGTTCTTAAAGGTTCAACCCAAGTTAGATAAGGCTGGAATTCTCTGATTATATTTCAAATGAACTCTATTTTCGGGCATTTTCTCTCATGTCATCTTTTACAGGATCCTTTAAAATAGTCACTTTGTTCTTTATTGATGGTAGGATGGCCTGCTACAACTTTAATAGTCACAGTTAGTGTTCCATATGCTACGCTGGCATCTTTTATTGAGAGTTACTCATTTAAATGTGAAAGCACTTATTCGATGTGTTTAACTCATATACCCATGACTCTATCCTCCAAGACTCGTGAGTTTAATGCATCTTTCCTGAGCTCTGCTCTTTATCGTTTGTTTTGGGATTTTGATGGTTCACATCTGGCATCGCCATTCAGTTGTCTTAAGACATTTCAGTCTTTACATCTCCATTTGTTCTCCCCTTCTTCAATGTTCTCTGTTCTCCCGGGTCTGTTTCCGAGACTTATTGCAGTTCTCCTTTAATGTTTGATAACATTAACCCCTTTCATTGTATTTCCTTCTTCCTTAGACACTAAATTGTATGCCTTCTTCCTTGCAGAAGTCTCCTGGTTTCCTTTGATCCCTTTACATTCCATATCGTTTTCTCAGGATTCTTAACAAAGGCCCCACCATAATCATTTTCATAACTTTTAAGCCTTTAAGTAAGTGCTCAAAAATAGTTATGATTACTTAACTCAGTGAATGCTCAGACAGACATTCAATTATTATCGAGATTCTTATGCATTGTGCAGCTGCAAGGGAAGTTCATGGTTAGCAATACACGTAGAGATTTTAAACTTAATTACAAGAGGACCAAGCAAACACACGCTCAGAAACGTGAGTCACATACACTGTTTCATTCTCTTGTTGCTCCTCATGGTCCACATTTATAAATGGGCAGCTATGATTTTCACATAGTCGCTGGTGTAGAGTGATTTTACACCGTGAGTTTACGGAGGGTTTACTCTAGGAAAGCTTCTCGTAGCTGTGCTTCAAGGGGACTCTTCCCAAGCCTTTGATTCAGACGAAGGAGGTCTTCATTCTTTCAGTCTCCCATACATGAAGCCTCGATGTCATCTTTAACCCCTTTCATTGTATTTCCATCTTCCTTAGACACTAAATTGTATGACTTCTTCCTTGCAGAAGTCTCCTAGTTTCTTTTGATCCCTTTACATTCCCATGGAAACCATGACCCAACAACTCTCCATATCACCTCCTCTCAACCTTCATCACTGCCTGAGACTCCTCCACAGCCTGGTGGGAGTCACCCTTGCAGCCTATCCTACATTTGGCCTCTATTTGGATCCTGCACCATTTCTTCTGGTCCATCCAATTAATCATGATCTTAACATGTCAGAATCACTTCCATTGAGGCACCTTTTTCCAGCCTGGAATCTCTTTTCCCATCCCTCTCTTTACAGAGGCCTCTTCAGGTACTTGTCCAAGAACCGGACTCACACATGTCATCACTGGCCACCTTCTTGTGGCATTTAGCTTCTGTCATGTCAGAGCTGCCTCCTCAACTAGCTTACAGGGATAAATTATATTTATCTTATCTCTGTATCCCCAGTATCTAAAAGAGTCTTTTACTTAGTAGATATTCGTATTGATTACTTTAATTCTTCCCTACAAACGGCCTGGATAATGATTACCTATTTATTATGTCATCATGTCTCAGTAAAAATGTTATTAAATTTCCATGGCTATTGCTGTTGTTATAGCAATATTATCTTCCTCTTTGGAACATTGCCACCACCTGGCCCTTGGAGTGTACGGACAATAATAACACAAATTTAATTAAAAAATGTTATGTACTCCCTAACCAAGTGGGTTCTCTTTTCATCAATAAGACAAAAGCTCTATTGAAAGTGTTATTGCACAGATAACGTAATTTCAGAATTAGATTACAATGCAAATGAGCTAGCTAGGTTGTGTTTTTATTCTTGATAAGAATGTGAGAGACCAGATATATCATCTTATGGTGAATTTCTGTTAAAATAGATTATTTCAGATTTATTGAGTTATGCCATTAAAATATAGACTGTCTATTAACAAATTGTAGTGCTGACTACTTAGTATTGCTTTTTGGTGTGGCAGTATACACATCAATTTAATGGCATGGATGAAATAGGAAAAATAAACAGGATTGTAGTTCCATGTTTTAACAAATAATAGCAACAATGATTCTCATTGATACTACAAAATCGCCGTTTTGTTTCACTTAAGATTCTCATACAGAAACATACCAACAAGGAATAAAAACATTCAATGGTTATCAGGAAAACAAGAAAGGCAGCTGTCTCTCAAAATTATTTTTCCTTTAAAGAACATAGTGTGTTTTTTCTATGTCATATTATGGCTGCTTTTTTTTCCCAAGGAAATAAGTATATCTGTTGAAAGCTGAAGATAGTGTTTTTCTCATTGACTATCTACAATGATCCCTTCATAGAAAACAGAGAAAAGAATGAAGGAAGAAAGGAAAACGTGATTTATTATCAAACAAAGGTCATTTCAGCACCAAGTCCTTTTCAGCAGTCCCTGCGTTAGAGCATTCAAACAGCTTTAGTCTTTCTCTCTCTTAGACTACATTGCTCACTGAAATTTCTGTACATTGGTTTAGAGATTGTCATAATGAAAGTTTAAATGATCAAACCTATCAAGTATATACGTAGACAATAATCTCAACTGTTTTTCTTAAGACTGCAAGATAGTGTTTGAATTTGTCATTCCCCTAAATAGCAATTAATGAGTAATATGCTTTGAAAGTGTAACAATGGGGAGTGTAAAACAAGTAGAATGCTATTTGACTAAAGCTTCATGTATAGACAAAAACATCCCATGGCTTCTATATACCAGTTTTTGGAAATTTACTTATAGATTGTTTAATTTGATTAAATTATATAATAACCTACACGACCAAGATAAATGTTTCATAAATTGCATTTAACAAAGTGTAAATCATGTACAGCTTCTAGACCTTAAGTATCTTTAAGATTCTAATACTACATCTCTGAACATATCACATCAATAATTTTATAATTTTCTAAGTATTTGAAATAGACACAGATTTAAACATAAACTAGCCTGAATTCAAATTTGAAAAGAGATTGTAGTGCTTTTTAATCCCCATTTTACGTATTG
Organism: Echinops telfairi; assembly: GCF_000313985.2. Lineage (NCBI taxonomy): Eukaryota > Metazoa > Chordata > Mammalia > Afrosoricida > Tenrecidae > Echinops > Echinops telfairi. Next base: position 38,513,693 of record NW_022103899.1, on the reverse strand, counting down.
AATGGATACAATGATGACAAAGTCTTCCATCTCATAGCACATGAATATAATATCTGTTAGGATAAAAATATGTGAGGAAAGCAGAAAGGCAAATATGTAACAGCAGGTGTGCAAATATTGCTTAGTTGCAAAGACTAGCACATAGAATGCATTTGAAACTAAGCTCCTTGAGGGTGAATCCTTGCCTTATGAACGTTTGCAAAATCAAGATTGAACAGAACATTTAATTTATAGAAGATCTGTTTAATTCAATTATTCCTAGAACAGCTAGATACGCAACCACCATCAAATCACGTGAAATAGAAAACATAACTCATTCCTGCATGGAGAAGCACCAGCTTTACTGATTCTATTGTTTCTGGATCCAACAAAACAAACATTGGAAGGACTGTATTAATTAATTCAATTTGACATTCCTGTGCATACATTAACATACCTTCTCTGGATCTTCACCTAAAATGCAGATGTCAAGAGAGCAAGAATTGTCTTTTATTTTTTTGTATAGTACCAAAGTTGCCTAGTAGCGTTTTGCACATGGTAGTAATTGAATCCTCTGACTACAAATAAAATCATTTTATGGAACATAGCTTTCCACGAAAAAATTATAGAAGCAGAGAGAGATAGAGCAATAACATCTTATGTATCATCTGTGAAAATTATAATTTAAATTTTTATTTCCACTTGAAAAAGTAAAGCGTGCAGAGTCAAGGAAAAGGAACACCGTTTCCCACGGCAGCACCAAGACTCTTTTCAATAGGAGGTTCTATTTTGAGTTGAGAATGGACTTTGCATGCTCTCTTGGCAGCTTTTGATTTTTAGCAGCATGCCATACATGGAATAGACCTTTTTACAGTCACTCCATCCTTGAATGTTGGTCTTGAAGCCTTGATTCCTTTATAAATTATCTAATTAATAGATGTAGAAAAATATTCTTTAAGAAAATGTCAGTCAAATTTGCAAATGGTTTAATTTGATTACGTCTTTTAGGGGGATAAAAGAGGAAGTTTTCAAGAAATTGTCTTTAAAAATGAATCTCACATAAATTACATGGGCACAATAGAAACAAATATAAATGAAGGAATTATTAAGGTAAAATGCTCTTCTCCTTCCCCACTTAAGCCAAAATGGCTTCAAGTATCCAGGATACTATTAAAACTTTTCTCAGCTTAATCACTTGGTTCATAGTTACCAGGTAATTAGTTTTTAGCGCCGTATTAACATGTTTCTTGGTACATAGAATCTTCAGTGAACAGAATGTATCATCTTATAGTTACCTGAGTCAAAAGTTGGGGTACACCAAAGCTCAGCTGTCTCAACGGCTCCCATCAAGGTGAGAGCTGGGCTAGGCTCATACCTGCAAGTGCTCAGAAAGATCCCCCTTCCAACCTTCAATTTGGTGGTAGAAAAAAATAGTTTCTTGCAGGTGTAGAACCCAGGATCTCATTTCTTTATGTATCCTCTCTGCGTTTTTAAGCCAACAATGGCATGCAAAAACTTCATGTTTCATACCTCCAAATTCCCTTTCTGTTAGCAGCCCAAGAGAGCCCTGAGTTGATGTAATTACATTAGGTCCACATGGATAATCCAGGATATTCTCCCAATGTTAAGGTGATGTGGTGATTAACCTTAATCATATTTCTCATGTAACATAAGGAATAACAGCAGAAGGTAAAGGCCGTGGGGACCGCATTCTGACTACCACGCCAGGTCTAATTGGTAATATTTAGGCCTGTTTCCATTGACCTTTCTGCAGCATTGAACACTGAACTATTCACGGCCGGAAATTATGCTTCCTCGCGTTCCAGATTTATTTCTAATGGAATAAACTTTACCTTTTCAATCTTCTTCACACTCTTCCCTCTTGAGTTTATTTTCTTTCTAAAAATGGAGGTTTCTCATCTGCTGTATGAATTTCTTCTAACTTTTCACTTGATAAAAGTGTTCTGACCCATTTTCAAAATGTCAATACAATTCTTAATCAAAGCCCCACAAATTTAACTAATTGACTATAATAAACCTTTATTGAGAATCAGTGTTTTCCTATTAGACTGCATGTTCCAGGAGAGTGTGCACTGTAAATTCCCAGCATCTAGCCTGGCAAAGAGAATGTGAAACACTGACTGGTCAAAGATCAAAGACTATAGCTTTCACTGCGGATTAAAACTAAAGGCAAATAAAACCCAGTTCCCCACAACTGACCTAAGAGACAATATCATGAGAAGCTGAAAAAAAATGAAGTTGTCAAGGATTTCATTTTACTTGAACCCATAACTAAGGCTCAGGGAGTCAACAGTTCAGAAATCAGCAATGCATTGCATTGGGCAAATCTGCTGTCCAAGGCCTCCTTTAAGTGAAAAAGAGCAACAATGTCACTTTAAGGACTGAAGTCCACATGGAGAAGTCATGGCATTTCCATGACCTCATAAGTCCCCAGAGGAAGGACTGATGCATATTATTTTCGATGTTGAGGAAGAACATTGAAAGTACCGTGGATTGCCAGAAGAATAAACACATTTGTCTCAGAATCCAGCTCGTGATTCTTGACACATTACTTACTCACTCCCAGCCATTGAGTCCATGCTGACTCGGTGACTTTTGTAGGACAGGGCGCAACTGCCCCTGTGGGTTTCCAAAACAGTAACTCTTTAGGGAAGTAGAAAGCTCCATCTTTCTTCCTATTTGATACAGGGCCATGGTTTTTCCTGCGAGTTGCTAACCCTGGGAGAGAGAGGCACTGGCATTCTTCTCTCAAGATGGGAAGTGCTCAGCTGCAATGGAGCAATTCCCTAGAATGGGAGTCTAATGTCAGGGAGCTTTAGGTGACCAGGATGTCGGCTGTGCTTTGCACCCCTCTCCTGTATGCTCTGAGTGCAAATGTGCCTGCAGATCAGGCAGCAAGAATAGTACCTGTTGGTGCTGTTTCTTCCAACGACCTTCACGAAGAACTTGTGAGTTCAGCACAGTGCTCTCTCTCTAGCCTCCACCCCTCCCTGAGCCGTCAAATTGGTTCTGTGTTGTTGACTGCTACAGTGACCGCAGGCAAAATGGATACATTTGTCTTGCTGCTACAAATGCTCAACCCAGGTCTCTATCAAGGTCATCCATATCATGCTGAAAGTCTTTCATTAAGCTTTGCCTCTCCTGTGAAGTCTGTAGGCCCCTAGCCCTTTCCCACACACTTAAATTGCATCTTCTATTTAGGACATGCGTTTTCTCTCTCCTTTGTACGCTCAGTGTTCCTTGTTGGTAGTTTGAGCTTTGCAATGACCCACATTTTTGAGAATTTTTATCACTTATTGGTCTCCTCCTAAGTTGCCACGCAGTTTCATTAGGACTGTGATTATTTATGATTACATCATTATTTAATCACTGAACAACATTGTCAATTACGCTTTCTTACTGTTTATTTATCTGCACGATTGTAAGCCTTTTAATACAAAAACAATATTAATACAAATTAATACAACTTTTAACTCTTTTAGTTATGAAGTATAACGGTGCTCTTATCCCAAGGGCAAAGAGGTCAATCACCTACTTTGTAAATGGAACTATACAAAACTATGCTCAATGGAAATCCATCCCCCTCCCTCAAAAAAAAAA